>NC_046661.1:2363737-2381904 GCF_010883055.1 Belonocnema kinseyi | reverse complement strand
TTTGGAATCAATTTAAATTGGCCTCTTCTTTTCGCGTTAAGAAATTTGTAATAAAGCAATTTTTATTTTCGTAAATTTTTATATTTTCAGAAAATATAAGTTTCTTGCACGTATCAGAAAATATTAACCGCCTCAATACGTTTCTACTTCTTTTTATTTCCCTATGATTGGGATTTTCCAATCTAAACTAAAAATATGCTTTACACTGCTCAAATCCTTTGCATTGAAGAAGCTTGCCGCGAGCTTCGCCAGCCTTGCCGAAAACAGTGGTGTAGCCAGGGGCGACGCTTGGGCCCCCGAAGCTAAGTTTTTTCATTATTCAATTCCCTTTTCCCCCACTCTTTGCCTATACATAAATCCGAAACCCCTTTTTGGAAAAAATCGAAGCCCCTCCTGCAAAAAACCCTATTGGTATTAATTAAAAAGCTCAATTAAGAAAATCGACTTCTTAATTTTTTAAATTAATTTATGACATGAAGTAAAACTTTTCACTTTCGTGATATTTTTTAGTACGACCAGTCATTATTTACTTATGGTGAAAAGTTTCATTTCGTGCAATAGATTAATACAAAATTAAGAAAAAACCGATTTTCTTAATTGAGACTGTTTGTTAATAACAATAGTTGTAAACAATAAGGGTCAGATATTAAAAACGCTACACAAGATAATTACATTCCTTATGGTAAAATTTAGGTATATTAAAAAAGGTAATTGCTAGTAACTTGAAAATTGTGGCTTTTATGGGAGGGTGTGTCTATAAAAAATATATTGTTTATAAAGCCATAAATAAATAATTCCCGGTCGTACGAGAAAATAACACGGTAGTTCAAAGTTTTATTTGGACCATAGATTATTAAAACAATGAAAAAAATCGATTTTCTTAACGGAGCTTTTTCGTTACTAACAGTAGTTATAAACAATAAGCGTCAGATATCGAAAGTGCTACCGAAGATGATTACATTCTTTATGGTAAAATTAAGGATATACAAAAAGGTAATCACTAATAACTTGAAAATTGTGACTTTTAGGGGAGGGTGTGTTTATAAAGAATACATTGTTTTTAAGGCCATAAATAAATAATGGCTCGTCGTACGAGAAAATATAGAGAGAGTGAAAAGTTCAATCATGTGGCAAGGATTAATTAAAAAAATTGAAATCAATTCTGGTAATTGATGGTCATTATTTATATCAATTGTTATAAACATTTTAGCTAAAGAAATTATGAACAACAAATTATGTTAATAATGCTAGATAAAGCTTTCGCAATAATTTGAAGCAATATTATGACACTGGTTGATTTTTTATTGATAAATAAAGAGTCTAAACGGTTTCCTCTTAAAAATAACAATTTTTTAATAACAATTTAAGGAGAGAAGTTTTTATTCGATCGAAAGATTTCTTTTTCTTTTTAAGAGATCTATCTTTGATATAGACAGTGTACAAGTTTTAAATTTTTCTGAATTAGATTTCGAAGTAACACTGTACAAATAAGGCAGTTTTGTTAAAAAAAATCATTTGTTGATAATGCTTTACATTGCAAACGGTTCGTTTTACGAAAAAAGAGCAAGATGCAAAGACCTTTTATTTTTGGTCAGCCATTTTAAAAATTATTTTATACATTTTTTGTCTGTAAATAATGAAATTGTTTTTAGACAATTTTAAACGAAAATTGACCCACATATCGAAAACCTACGCAAGAGATTCGTAAACATTGGTCTTTTTGACTGTTTAAAAAAGAGTAATCTCGGGGACCTATTAGCGCATACGAAAGTGTTAGTAGCTGCCGAAGTATAAGTAATAAAACATACTCTATATTTCAGACCTCACTAAAGTTTGCAACGCTGAAAAAAAGGAATGTACACAAAATTTGTTTTGCGCGAGACCCAAAATGTTAGTGTTGATTATAACATTTAGTGTTCCAGTTGATGTCCAAAGATGCTAAAAAAAGTTCAATTACCTTATCTCTTCCAGAATCTAACATAATAAAAAATGTAATAAATTGTCAAAAAATCGCTAAATTCCAGACCAAAAATATTATGCTTCATAATTTTTTCATTTGAAGTCTTAAGGTACTAAAAGAAGTTTAATTCTCTTATCACTTCTGGAAAACCCTCCTTTTCAACACCGAATATAATAACGAATCACAAATGTTATACATTACACCGTTGCTAATTGCACCGTTGACATTTTGCAATTCTTGGAAGAAATTGTTCGACTGCTTTCACTGAGTAAAAAAGTAACATCTCTCTCTCTCTCTCTCTCTCTCTCTCTCTCTCTCTCTCCTTGTAAACTATTAATCATTAATATATATGAAAATATATATATGAAAATATATATATGAAAATATATATATGAAAAAAATGTTAAACCCAAAAAACCAGTTTCTTAAAAAAAACATAGCATTTTGTAACTAAAGTGGTGAAGTTATAACTGAAATAATGTAAGTTTCAGTTTAAAAAAATAACCAATTTTCGTTGAAGCAATTAATTTTTTACCCAAAAACAAGTATTTTTATGAAGTAGTTAATCTTTTAACCCCAGACGTGAATTATGTACTAAAGAAACAACTTCCTAAAACATATTGACATATTTTCTACCAGAAGGTTAATTTTCCAAGAGAGAATAAATTTTTGAAGAAAAAGGAGAATTATCAGCAGAATTAATAAAATTTTTACATTAAAAAATTAATTGTTTACAAACAAATTAATTTTCAACACAATAGATTAATTTTTAGCCAAATAATTTAATTATTAAACAAAAAGTCGAATATTAAGCCAAATAATTGAATAATTAAATAATTTCAAACTAAAAAAAAAATATAATTTTTAAGAAAATAGTCCACTTTTTATGAAATAGGTGTATTTTGAACTAACATAATTAATTTTCCAGTAACAGAATTTATTTTTAACTAAATATTTTTATTCTGAACAAAAAAACTATGAATTTGAAAGATTTTGGTTGACTTTATCATCTATCTTTTCTTCAATTATTATTTCTTGTTTCCAATCAGCCGAGAAGGGAGGTAGTTTTGAAGTCTGGTTTTGTAATTTTGAATCTTTTTCATGCTCATTTACCATAGAGTTATTCATGAAAAAATATATTTCTGTTCAGTCTTAAATGAAAAGTAATAACACTTCGAACCGAAGAAATGCTCTCAGTCCCTGCTCTACACACAATATAACATTACAACTTTGCATTGATATTATAATGTCATGCCAACAAGAACTCTGAGACATTATATTCTTTCAGTCAGATGGCGAAAACGCAAATGTAAAATACACTGATCAATAATTGCAAAAATGTCATATGCAACTGAAACCCAAGAAATAGCACTGTTTCCTTTCCACTTATGAACTGAAAACGATATTTCAACGAAATTCCATATGTAATAGTTAGCTTAGGTGCTTCGTCTTCTAATTAGAGGTCCTTAAGCTATAGGTCCCCCTATTATACAGTGCGTCTATTACCGATTATATATACCGGGACATTCCCGTGCAGACAAACTAGAAAATCCAATTTTAACAAAAATGCCTTTGACATCTTAAGCTATACTCATCTTAGGGCTGAGAAAAAAGTGAGCTTTGGCTGGCGTTAGCAGTTTGCAGCCAACCACCTCAACTATTTACTCGTGCCTACTTATAAGAATAAAGGAACAGAATTTAACTGGCCAAAAAGAGCAGCCTCCTGCTGATGAAACTCTGTCTGGAAGGTGTGGATAACGAATACTTTATTGAAGCTGAGGGCACAGGTTCTAGCAACATTTTGAAAGGAATTTTGGTCGTGCAGCAAGTGATCCACGTCACAAAGCAGGTTCCCAATGATACCCACATGGAATTCGGACTAGACAAATGCAGCTCAGAAGTCGGGTTTACTAAACACCTGTCGACTTGTAAGAAACTTGCTAGACCATTAGGAAGTAGGCGACTGAAATTCCTATGGAGTGACAAATAGTAGTTCTAAAAAAAACATCCACAGGCGACTAATGTCACCTTCACCGAATCGGTTCTGAAGAATTAAAATGACGGAGCATCAAATGCCCCACAGTAATACGGTGACTGGAAGTATAGTTATACCAGGCCACCAAAGAGCGGGTTAGGAGCATTATAGATGCTAATCAACTGTGTAAGCCACAAATTATACAGTCAAGAAAGTATTTTAACAGCAAACGAGATGATGCGCTTTACAAAACCGTCAGTGAAGCGGATCTCGATTACACGCTCTTGCGCTTGACCTCAGAGGAGCCTTTAAATATCAGGATAGAAATCATAGAGGAATTAGAAACAAAATGGAGGCAGAAAGTCGACGCAGACGAGCACCCCTAAACGTCAGATTAACATGAAGTGGATTGTAAGGCATCAAATATTTGGTTGAAAACAGCGTCCTATTTTCAGAAACAGAAGGATCGGCCATTGCGATTCAGGACAAGTATTCAGAACCAGAAATTATCCCAAACACGTCTTAGTGCAAGACGTGCTTGACAAGTGCCAATTATGCAAAGATACCAAAGAATCCTTCAAACAGACTATTGATGCGGTAACTGTACCTTTACTGATAGACTTAGGCGTTTAAAGCCAATGCTGACAACGAAGGGGACATGCGCACTGTGATTATCTATTTCATTGTCTTCCACGAGAAGTGTGCAATTGAAAGCTTTGGAAATTTAAAAAATGAAAATTTAGATTACATTTTTGTTAATTTTCGTGAAATAAAGAAATTTGTTACCGGATATTATACTGTCACATTATTCAATATGCATATTTTATATCATTTGATGATTGCAATTAAATCTGTGTTACTTACCCATAGTTGTAGGAGAAACGATGATAGCAAATCACAGTGCGCATGTACCCTTCGTTGTGAGCATTGGCTTCAAACGTCTAAGTCTCGTAATAAATATACAGTTACTGCAGTCGAAACTCAAGAAGCTTTCTAAAGCATAATCGGTCTCCTTATTATTACAGGGTATAGCCTGCAAGTAGGCAACACGAGATTCTCCCTAGTGAATATCACGAAATGTTGCAGAACTCGGGAGAATTCTTATTGCACAAGCCTGCCGCTTCTCCCTCTCATCCACCCAGACAAGCAGGGGGCAGAAGTGAAGCAACACGTCCTATAAAAGGGCCGGCAGAACGAAAAATCGGAGTTGTAAAACTCGCAGACGAACCGCGAGGGTCTTGGACCAAATACTAGGAGTGACTACAAGATTTCATCTTCTAGTTCAGTTCTAGATTCCTAGTAGAAAAAGTGAGCATCTGCTCTACACTGATTAGCATTTTCTCTCTTTCTCTATCGCGCCGCGCCATTTCTGTCGTCGATCTTTTGTTCGCGTTTCGAAACTTAGGACCTGAGACTTGTTCTACCTCTCGGGCCTCAACTCAAAAGTTACAGGGAAGCGTCCCTCGTGCCGTGCCATAAGCACCTGTCAGTTAAACTGTCAATTTATGACCATAATCCTCCGTTGACAACCTAAGATAGTTTTATGAATGAACTGCATTTTTGAATGTTGTGTTAGATAATTTTCTTTTATTAAGGGAAAGAGGGTTGAAACCCTACATTTAAGAAATACATTATCCTTATTCTTTTTAAAATTTAATCGATTCTTTCTTTTTTGAAATACTCTGTAATAACCACATAAGTATAGAGTCGAGGTTCTCCTTGAAATCCAGACGAGGAAGTAGCCATTACAGAGGTTGAAGTAAGTTTCAAAGGATAAAAACGCACAGAAGAATAGACTCGGGGTTTTCCCCGAACTCTAGTCTAGGAAGTGTCGGTTATCTGGCCAAACTGAGTCATTAATTATTAGAAGGGATATTCATAGAAAAATAGGCTTGGTGTTCTCCCTGGGCACTAGTCGAGGAAGTAAGTCTCTTACGTGAATTCAAAATCCAGCTTTTGTTTCTGGAATAGCAAGACAAGAGTAGAGATGTGTAGCTAATACCAAAGCTTGATAAGAGATTATTGTATCGAGAATTTAAATGATGATGAGATAATTTTAAAAAAGCGTTAATATCAATAATATCTCGGGTTTATCCGTGCATGATGCTCTTTACGTGTAAAGAGTCAAATGAAGAAAAATAAGGTTTTACTTATTCAATAAATTGAATTAAATGATTAGCATTAGAAATCTACGAGTTTAAATGAAATAAAATCAGAGAATGCACTGAATTGTGTGTTTCTCTTCATTTCCTTATAATTTGTAAAGTATAAAACGATATTTTACGACCAAAAAGTTTAGATGTCAGGCAATAAACTGTAAAAATTAATTGCATGAGCAATTAATTGCTGCGTAATTAAATAACGGTAAAAGTTGGCAATTACAATTGGCGCCAAACGTGGGACAGGTAAGTCTAAAAAGAAGTTAGGTTTCTTCTATTTTACGCGTAAAATCAAAATAGACAAAAATCAATTAGTTGAGGCCTTCTTTAAAGGGTATAAAATTTTTAAAAGGGTTTACTTGCAATATCTTACAAGTCAGAAGAACTTGCCACAAGCAATGGTAGAATTAGATCAAGTGCTTGCTAAAATGAAGATTGAAGTAGAAGAAGAAAAGAGCATGGAAAGGCTCGATAGATGCCTCACCGAACGTTCAAGAAACATGCGCTTATAAAGTATCTAGAACTTGTAAACGAATATACAGATTCAATAAGTAGGTGAAAAATACTTTCTTGTAAATAAAAGACTTTATACTTTAATAATTCGCAATAATTAAAAACGATTCACACGTGAGTGCAGCGACCAGTGTTTTCTACGAACAATATACGATTATTCAGGAGTGTAATGCACAGATAGCTGTAATCACAGGAACTAAAATTTCCTTTAGAGAAAGATATACAGAGACCGAAAACTTTACCGAAAGTGTGACGTTCAAAAGTGAATCGAGATTCACGTTTCGTGGACAGAACACGGCTCTCCGAATGGTAAAATAAAAAATAGTTCTGCAAAGTGAAACCCTCGATTTCGAATTTCTCCGACAATTCACGGCAACTAGACCGTGGAATGAATAAACCAAAAATGCAGTGACACGCGTTAAAAAGTGCCATGATAAAGAAAAACAATTAAAGAACTCTTTTTATATAAACTGAACAATAGATTTAATTAAATGAAATAAATGAGCCCATGTGCGCAGTATTTGAATGAACTAAAGAATCTCGTGAAAATAAAATGAGTAAAAATAACCTACGCGCGTCAAGATTGTCGAGAAAATCGCCCAGTGAAGTAAAACGTCAGAAGAGTTGAATACAACCCTTCCAAGTGGAGTCAACGAAAATATGGAAGAAACACGAGGTTCTGCTCAATTACAATCAGAGCCAAGTTCCCAGCAAATGTGGGCTGTAATTAACCAACGCCTTAAGGAGCTTGAAAAACGGACTCAACGTATCCTGGCAGAGGAGAGGAAGTACTGCGAGCAACAGGTGACAGAGAAAGAGAGAGATAACTCTCCAAGTGAGGATGAAGGCATTGGATACAAGCATCGGCCGTTCCTTGGAGGCGACAACCAACCGAACTCGGAGCTTGGAAGAACGTGAGTTGCGAATGCAGATACAGATCAACCGATTAGAGACCGCCTACGCTAGAGTTGCCGAGCGAATTACCGACAACCTCACATCTCAAACCAGCACCACGTGGTGCCTGTCAAACCCCCTACCAAGTACGTGTTACCTTAATTAAACGGCGTGGGAAGTCCGATGCGATCTCTCAAGCAACTGAAACAATATTGGGAGGTGGTTCGCTCAAGATTATGCGACACTGAAGAGCTAATAGAGAAATCCCTATCAGGACCACCCAGCGATTGGTGACTGGTAATAAAAAGGGGACGTTACCGATATCGAGACCTTTTCCGAGAAGCTCGATACTGGAATGAACACACCCAGCATGAACCTGAAAAGAAGCTGGAGTTCGGACACTTCCAGGCAGGAAGAGACAAATACCGGGCTGAATATGCAAAAAAAATTATTGCGCACATCAGTAATTTATTACCTGTCCCCAAACAAGGGGAGGTTATAGGAAAACTGGCCAGGCATTTCAGCGACGAGATGATATATGCTATCACTGGAAAAGGGATAAATAAATGCGAGCAACTCATCGAGCTGCCAGAAGAATTTGACAAGATTGATAGTATAGACACCTGTTTTGTTAAGCAAACGAACCGAATGAATCCTCAGCGCGAGGATAATTGCAACAATGAAGGGAACTGGCGCAATAATCAGCAAAATAACAGCAATCCACGCAACTTCATTCCGTCAAACACAGGGCCATGGACGCAACAAAAAATGAAAATCGATCTAACTACGGAGGTGCCAAACAGAGCCTGAATTCTGGGGGGCAACGTGCCCCACAAGACAAGAACTCACGGCGGCAAAATCAGAATATGCCCTCATTCAATATACAACATATGGAAATCAAGCAACCAAATGACGGTGAGAGCGCGCAATATCCACATAATGAAGCGATTTTCGACAAGGGAAACGAGCAAGAACCACGTCAATAGAGAAAAGACGCGGAAATTGACGTGGCACGTGAAACAACATATTATACGAACGTTTTAACGAATAAACGTGCAGATCTCTTGGAAGAAACCCCAGGAACAATACCGAAATCGCTGTCAAAATTTTACATAGCCAACATACAGGTCGCAGGCATTGTCACGCAAGCGCTAATTGACACAGGGGCGAAGATCACGTGTATCTCCGAAGAATTTCTCAGTAGTAACTTACAGAGATTCCGCCGCTATCCTAGCTTACCATTGTCAGGTGTGGCCGCTGTACGGCCGATGGGGGGGGGGCAAAGCGGTACGGTTTAGTAAGCAAATATACGCTAACGTCCAATTGCCAAATACCTTAACACAAATGGCTTTTCTTGTCGTGCCCCGCCTATTAAGGACTTGTATAATAGGAATCGACATATTGGACGAACACCAAGCCAATATAAATCTAGCTACGAAAACTCTCACCTTCCGATATCTACAGGGCCAGCCCGCAATTCGTATTGTACAAGATGAAGACAAAGAAAAACAAAATAAAAATTACAATCTTAGCACCATAAATTCGGAAGAGGAAGACTCCATTAAATGGGAGGAGATACAAAACAAACAATAATTGACGCTGGCCGAGGACCTACCTTTAAATGTCACACAAGAGGAGATTCATGAGAAGATAAACGAAAATGTAAGTCTCACTAATGAAGAAAGAAGAAAACTCGGAGAAATCCTACGGAGACATAAAAGGGGGTTTCGGCGAGAGCCTGAATTATTAACAAAATCGAGCACGTATTAAAAGTAAAATAAAATCAACCCTTCGTAGGACGAACTTACCCTATACCAATGGCACACCGTGAAAACTTAGACGAGGAAGTGCAAAGAATGTTAAAAATGGGGATTATTCAAAGATCGAACAGTCCTTACATCAATCCCGTCGTCCCTGTAATTAAAAAGGACGGATCAATCCGCCTATACCTGGATGCACAGAAGCTTAACGAGATCTTAATCGAGGACTGGAAGTGTCCAGAGCCGGCAGACATATTATTCCAGAAATGCAAATGATGAATTCAGAGTAGTCCCGTTTGGTCTCAAAACGAGCACCGCAGCCCTAGTACGAGGATTGAACCACGCATTACAAGAAATAAGCGAATACATCATCACTTTTGTAGACGATACTCTTATCACATCTGAGTACAACACACAAGATTTGGAACACCTTGATGAAATTTTAGAAAAATTGTCCGTTAAATCTCAGCAAATCCTATTTTTTCAAGGAAGAAACTAAACTTCTAGGGTTCATTCTGATAACGAAAATAATAAAACCAGATCCTGAGAAGATTATGGACATACAAGCCTTTCCAGTGCCAAGAAACGTGAAACAACTCAGAGGCTTTCTTGGATTGATAAATTTCTATTCAAAATTTAGTGATAAGTACGCAGAAGAAACTGTGCCTGTTTTCAAGCTAATAAAAAAGGGCCTACCATGGGAATGGGATCATGAAGCTCAAACAAGTTTTGATAGAAATAAACAACTCTTTGGGGAGTCAACTATGTTATACTTTCCTGATCCAAGAGAATTATCACCTGGAAACTGACGCCAGTAACTAGGCCCACGGTGCAATGTTATATCAATTCAACGACCTGCAGGCATGGGTGCTACAAACATTCAGAACATACCTACATGGAGCCGCGATTATCAATCGAACTGACCACCTCGCACTTAACTTTTTGAGAACATGTAAATTCGTCAATGCACGTCTCACTCGATGGATTCTCACAATACAAGGCTATGACATAAAAACTGAACATCTTCCGGGAAAGGAAAACGTGATGGGGGATGTTCTGAGCAGATTGCAAAAAGAAAACAGCTACAAAAAAATAGTGGTGAAACACGCGTGGTAATAAACGCTCTAAGCTACATGTGGACCAACGAACTAGAGCACTTGATTCGAGCAATCCTAGAGAAACTACGAGAAAATAAAAAATTGGAACAACTCAAACAAAAAGTGTAATTAGAAACAGAAAAAGAACTACGTTTAAAAATGATCAACAATACACTATATCAATTAAAGGAAGGTCTTGTAGTTTTTGTCTACTGGTTTGTAAGAGTTAAAACCCAACATAGGAAAAGAGATAGAACGTAGATTCAAGGGTAGTCATACACATAGATTTTTGGAGCTTTTTAAAATGTTTTGTAATATTTGAAACGCATTAGGTTTTCCATAAGAAGAATGTCATTTGATACAGTTATCTCCATGATCGACGGATTGTTTATTTTTATATAATTAAAGTTTGTAGGCCAACACTAATAGACACTTCCGAGACCATGAAGATACTTCATGGTCTTCATGGTCCCGGAAGTGTCTTAGTGTTGGCCCACAAACTTTAATTATATGAAAATAAACAATACGTCGATCATGGAGATAACTGTATCAAATAACATTCTTCTTATGGAAAACTTAATGCGTTTCCAATATTACAAAACATCTTAAAAAGCTCCAAAAATCTATGTGTATGAATACCCTTGAATCTACGTTCTATCTCTTTTCCTATGATGGGTTTTAACTCTTACAAACTGATGAGGTCCGGAGTCAACGTTCGAAACATGTTTTAATAATACCACAATAAACATAAGCTACGGCCAGGAGACAAAAACTACAAGACCTTCCTTTAATTATTATTTCATCTGGTCAAACCCCTAACACCAATTTATATAATACACTATATCATTTTGATGGCATTGCCTACCGAATATACATAACCAAAGAAATCCTACAAGATCTCATATCGGAATGTCACGCTGCGTATGGACACCCAGGGGCAGAGAAGACATATAAAATACTCAAAGCGTCTTTTTATGTACCAAAAATGGCAAAAGTCACCCGTCAAGCGATTGCCACGTACGACCCATGCCAACGAAATAAAATTCCAACGCAAGCCTCACAGGCGCTGCAGAGCCAGTGCTCTCTCAAGAACCCCTAGAACTTATATCAATTGATTTCTTTAGGCCATTAACCGAAACTAAATTCGGATGTCAGCACATCTTAGTGATAATCAACACCTTTACTAAATTCACAGAAATTTATCTCTGATAGAGGGACGCAGTTCAAAAGTCATAAATGCCGACAAGCTCTAAACGCACTGGGAATAAAAATGATTCTTACTTCTGTTTGCGCTCGGAGCGGCCCTGCAACCAAGGGTTGCCTGGCCGCGCCCGAGGTGTGTCGAATTTCCCCGAGGAGACCTGAAGTCCCAAGCGGCAGCACGTTTCGCGCCAGTCTTGGTCTATCCGCCTGTGAAGAACACTGTTTTTCTCTCGCGTGTATTTTCCCACCGATATATGGGTTAGTCGCCTGGCCATCGAATTTCACCGACGGTTTACCCTGGACACCAGTCGACGTTTTTACCTTGTCACTACCGCCCCTGCCCGACGGAGGACTCCGACCGCCCTACTGCGCCCCTTTTTAGGGCCATCTTCTTCACGACTTTCCGACCGTCATACCTGGGTTACGGCCTGGTGGCCCAACTATCGCTGTAGGTGGTAATAAATTCTATTTTAAACGAAAGAAAGCAGTTTTCTCAATGTGTCGAGCCTTATCTCTCAGCATCCTCATCCCTCTTCCCACCCTCGGTAGACGATCTCGCCATAAGGGTCTTCAGTTTAAAAGAAAACCTAATTATGGCTAACCATTAGTCTTTTGTATTCCAAACAAGCCCTACTTGGTCTTCGACTAGAGGCAGCAAGATTCGGGCTCTAAATAAGAAGGCAATCAGGCTTGCTGGAGCTCTCAAGGTCTAGCTTTTAGACCTCTAGAATATTCTAGAGGTTATAATATTAATATTATAATATTAATATTCTAAAATTCTTTTAGAATAGCGAACTTCAAAGATTTGCGAAGTCACGACAGCTGAGCGAGCTGAGCGAGTCGCGTCGTATAGTCGTCGCATCTATCTGTTTCTTAATTGTTTGCCGAGAGAATAACTAGATCATGGAATAAGCTACAGACGCGCATCTTTACGTATTTGGGCGTAGATACTGTCAAAGAAGGAGTTGTCTGGACGAAAGTGTCAAATATTGGAGCAGGGACTCAATTTTGTATGACGTTCAGGGAGCGTGCGCGTCAAGTTTCTAAAAGAAAGGCTTCCATAGTTGCGCACAAAGGACGTAATTGAAAGACTTAAACAAATAATAATATTTTCAATAATTAGCATATATTAAAGGAAAGTTTCCTTTATTTCAAAGAAACTATTTTCTGTGCGTAATTTGATTTATAATACAGGCTTTATTTAGGTTATATTTAGCACTTCTTTTAAATTTATAATGTGACTTGATGCAAGCCCACAGTCTGGCTACATACTATTTTTAAGATTATGCAGCAGCTTAATGTTAGCCTACTGTCTGACTAACAACTAATTTCTAATAATAAGTAGATTTGATAAGAATCAAATCAATCGTTTCTTCGACCGTCAATGTAGAAAAGAGTAAGATTTATTTTTGTAAGCTGCTTGCCTTTTTCAAAGAATCTGTGCTTTTTATCTTGTAAAAACCCAAGAATATTAATTTTGAAGTCAAACATCTGTCAATAGTTTAATGTCAATTATTTAAAGTAATAATGACGTGTGACACCAAATTAAATTAAAATGTACAAAAAACATATAATGGAAAAGCCTCATAACAACTGAGGAGGTTTTTTAAAGAAACTACATCTAAAATGACGGAAAAATCCTTACAATGTTTTTGAACACCGACGAACATATAGCATACTAGGCAATGACATACATTACGGTGGTAAATTCATGAATACAGAATAAAGGCGTCATTTTTAAGTAACCGCGAATGAGAAAAGCGCGCCAAAGTAACTGAAATTTTAACTTGGTTTTTTTAAATTTTATAATACTTTGACATATTTTGTTGACATTAATTATTTCTGTCTACAAGTTAATCGAAATAAAGTGATATTTGTTTATAAAAATGGATTCTATCATGCGTCTTTTAAATGTATTTTTTTCTCTAGCAAGAATTTTAATATTGTTAAAATCAAAATCAAAATAATGGTTTAATTTCCAACAATGTTGTGAAAGACCTGTATTGAAATTTCCAACTCTACAATCTCTTTTATGTTCCGAAACTCTAGTTTTTAATCTTCTACCTGTTTCACCAATATAAACTTTTTCACAACAATTACATTTAATGAGATATACAATTCCAGGAAAATTTTCCTTACTATCAATACCTTTTGGATTGAGCCAAATTTTTTTAAGAGAGTTTTGAATACTAAAATAAATATTTATGTGAAATTTTTTTAACGATATTCGCAACCTTTCAGAGAGTCCTTGAACATACGGCAACGTTACTTTTTCAATCCGATTTTTTGTACATGTCAACCCAGCTATTTTTCTTACTGGAATCATTGTAGATTTCATCAATTCGTTCTCGAATGATATTGTTTATCAAAGGACGCGGATAATTATTTTGAACAAAAGTAATTTTAATTTGATCCCTTTTTCTTTCCTGAATCTAATATCACTCAATTTGATGCATCTATCGATTAAACCTTTTACTAGGCCGACCTTTTGACAATATAAATGATGGGAATTAAAATTAAGATATCTACCAGACCATGGCGCTTTTTTAAACCAATCTTACCTTCAGTTGTTTTTGTAATTTGGCACTCAAGGTAATTTATTGAATTATTATTTTCAAGTTCAGATGTAAACTGTATGGAGTTTTCACTATTGTTAAAAGTATTTATGAAATCAACCATTTTTTCAGCAGGAACAATAGCTAAAAACATCATCTACATACCTTTGATATAAAATAGATTTAAGATTCAATTTTTTCAAAGCTCTTATTTCAACATCTTCTAAAACCAAATTTGAAACTATAGGAGACAATGGTGAACCTATAGGGCAACCATTCAATTGTTTATAATATTTTCGATTGAAAAAGAAAATCATGTTATTGAAAACAGTTCTAGTAACGACTGAAAATGCATTTTTTGTTATTTTAGTCAAATTTTTATCTCGTAATAGTTTTTCTTCGTTGCAGTCTAATGCTAGATCTAATGGAACGTTACCAAACATTAAAACTATCTCCAATGAAACTTAGGAACGTGTTGAGGGTAATTTAATTTTATTTAAAGTATCCTTTAAATCCCATCTATTTCTAACAAAGGATTCTGTGTTACCTGGAACTGGTTTTAAAGCATTATGAATATATTTGTCTACGTTATAGGTAGGAGAACCAATTGTGGAAACAATTAATCTGCATTTCAAATCCGGCTTGTCCACTTTTGGAAGAGAATAAGTATAAGCTTTGGTACTATTATGTGTTTTCAATTTATATGCCGTTTGTTCATTTTTTCATCTCATTTTCCCCCATCGAATAGCTATATCATTACACTTTTCTTCTATTGTTGGAACAAGACTGGTTTTTATCTTTTTATACAAATGATCATTGTTGAGCATGTTTTCCAGTCTTGTTATAATTTTCTCTATTAGCTGCTGCCATTATTTTGCCTTTATCTGCATTTAAAGAAACGAAACCTTTATTAGCCTGTTGAAAATTGTCAACAAGATCAAAAGATTTCTCAAGGTTCTTGAAGTTATTATTTCGATTATGGTTTGAGATTAATTAAGTAACTGCTTTTTTTATGCTAAGTTTCTGATCTTCCTGCTCTACATTTTTTAAACAATTTTCTATACTAGCAACCATGTTATTAATAGGTACCTTCTTGACATTGTGAGGAATACAAAAATTCTTCACCCAGTGCTAAGGTTTCAGCTACCTCATCCGGGATTTCGACATTTGAGATATTTTTGAAGCATTTTTTTAAGTTGCAGTCTCTACATTGATTTTTCTGTATTTACAACCTATTTTGCAGTAAATTAAACTGGTTGATACATTCTTGCCTCTTTTTATACTTTACATTATTTAAACTCAGTATTTGTGACTCAAAAAACCTATTAATCGATCCATCATTGATAAATCTTTCTACACGATATTTTAAATAATTCGAAAAATTACCCAGTTTATTAATCTCTATCACTGTGTTTTCAATTTCAATTTTTAAGCACTTTGTTTAGAAATTGACTTTTTTGTTATGAAACTTTGAAATTAAAGTTTGATTTAAATTATACAAATTACACTTGTTCATAAAATTTTGTATGTGTGTCGGAAACAAGGCATTGTTTTTACACTTAATTAAGAACGTACGTTGTTCCTTAATAATAACCAATCTTCTACTGGTGTTAATACAATTGCCGATGTGTTTCCTCGTGGTATGATCGTACTTCTTCGAGATGTACGCCAAATAGCCCATAGTATCCAGAACGTTACTGACCTTGTTGATTAATAAGTAGATTTGATAAGAATCAAATCAATCCTTTTTTCGACCATCAATGTAAATAAGAATAAGATTTGTTTTTTTAGGTATTGCGGTCTTCATTAATTAAAAGAATAAAACGAAATTATTGGAAAAAAATTAACTTTCCAATAATTTCGTTTTATTCTTTTTATTAATGAAGAACTGAAGACCGACACAAACAAATCTTACTCTTAACTAGTTTGTAAACCATGCAGTGGTTTGATGTTAGCCCATATTATCGTTAACGACTATTTTTAAGACTACATTGGGTCTAACTTGTAGTACTACAAGTAGTTCGTTTTAAATATTTCAAGCTATGCTAGTTTTTAACGGAGCTGGTCTTCTTTATGTTACACCTTGAAACAAGCCCTCTCTTGGTTTCGAATCAAGACTTGTTTCTTCTTTGCATCGAGAATTTAAATGATGATAAGAGAATTTTAACAAAGAGTTAAGGTCATATAACGAGTGTACCAGCTGATAAAGGCAGTCCTGAGATCAATATTTTTTCACTCATATTTAAAAATAAAAGTTTAAATAACGCGGAAAATATTAATAAATATTAAACGACCGTTTGTGATAAGGCACAGAATCGTTAATCATGCAATCTGTATTACCCACAGACCCGTAGAAGTTCGAAGTTGTCTACTCGCTGCGATAGTGCTGCTCTGACATAGCTGATACGTATGTCAGACCAAAATTGTTTATTTGCATTTCAAGCGCATACATTACTTTTTGCATTATTTGTGTAGAATGTTCCGGAGCGATTTTTGTTGTATTGTCCCACGTTGATAAATATTAACCTCACAAACTAGCCATTTGACAAAATTGAAAATTGCCTGAAGGGTTTTACAGCACGGTAGCTTTTCTCCAAATTAGTAATTAAAAATTATTTTTTTCACAATACTAATTATTTAGGACCAGAGACACATTCCTTCGTGCCTCCCATTTAGCGTGCCAGATTTTTAACACGATATCTCATTCCGTGTGAGCGTAAGTTGGGAAAGAAAAGTATCGATATAGCTTCCAGTTTCATTTTCTTCAAAATTTTGCCTTAAGATCAATAATATCTCGGGTTTATCCGTACTTGATACTCTTTGCTTGTAAAGAGTCAAATCAAGAAAAATAAAGTTTTACTTATTCAATAAATTTAATTAAATGATAAGCATTAGAAATCTACCAGTTTAAATTAAATAACATCGGAGAATGTACTGAACTGTGTGTGTTTATCTTCATTTCCTTATATTTGATAAAATATAAAAAGAATTTTACGATAGAAGAGTTTATATGTCAGGGAATGAACTGTAAAGTTTAGAATAGGTTTTTATTAAATGAACCATTATTGTTAAATTGAAATCTTACATCTTCTTACATAAATTCCCTTCCAATTATTTTTAATGAGTATTAATGTTTAATGATTTTAATGAGTATTATTGACTTGTAACAACTATGAATAAAGTATTTTTCCACCTTAAACTACTAGGCAGTCTGATAAGTACCTGAAAATTCTAAGAGATGGCATTAGTATTCACTAATGTGAACCATTTTCGTCGAGCTTGATCCTTCAAATGACGCCTGTCAAAACTTCAGCCATTTATGTTTACGCATTTACAAGTTACAGCACTGAGAAGCGACCAACCTCCGAGTTTTTTTTAATATGGAAAAATCTGAGTTTCAATTTTTGATCAAACACAACTATCTTCGCAAGAAAACGATATCCGAGACCAAGGCCAAGCTGGATAAGTATTACCCGGACTCTGCACCGTCTATTGGAACGATTCATAAGTGGTTTACCGATTTTCGTTGTGGCCGTACGCGCACAGTTGATGCTGAACGATCTAGGCGCTCAAAAGAGGTCACTACACCAGAAAATGTCGAAAAAATCCATGATATGATGTTGAATGATCCCAAAGTGAAATTGAGAGAGGTAGCTAATGATGTAGGCATATCATTGGAACGTGTGGGCAATATAGAGCATTCAGTTTTGGGCATGAAGAAGCTCTGCGCGCGATGGGTGCCGCGTTTGTTCACAGTGGACCAAAAACGAATTCGTGTGACAACTTCCCAGCAGAATTTGGCATTATTTTCGCGTAAGCCGACCGAGTTTTTGCGCCGATTCATAACCATGGATGAAACCTGGATCCACTACTACACTCCTGAGTCAACGCAACAGGCAAAACAGTGGGTTCCACCGGGCCAAATTCATCATTATTGGACCGATTGTCGTCATCACGACAATGCGCCTGTTCATTCATGCTTAGTTGCACAAGCAAAATTGCATGAAATCGGCTTCGAATTGGTTCCTCATCCACCGTATTCACCAGACCT
>NC_046661.1:2354265-2363637 GCF_010883055.1 Belonocnema kinseyi | reverse complement strand
GTAACGACCTAAAAGGAGAGTATGTTGAAAAATAAAACCGACTTTGGCCAAAAAAACGTCTCCGTGTTTCATTTTTCAGGGACTTATCAGACTGCCTAGTAACTTACCTATACTTTTTCGGGCTCGCTAAACCCGATTATAATGTTAGCTAAGCCCTATCTGGTAAATATTCGTCCCTAACCTTAAAAATACTTTAAATCGTCGAATTAACACTATTTTTCAATGAGTAATATATTCAAACCAGCTTAACAACATGTTTTGGGGTCTCTGAATCCGAATCCAATGTCATTTAAACCCAATCTGGTCACTATTCATCCCTAACCTAAAAAAATAATTCAAATCGTCGAATTAACACTATTTGTCGACGAGCAATGTAGTCAAACTACCTTATCTTTATGGGTTTGGGGTCGCTGAAACCTATTCTAATACTAGTATAACTTCAGATATTTACCATATTGTACATCTCTGCGTTTTATAGGGGTGAAACTGTCATCATGCTGAGAGCACAATGCCCGCATTACTTTTTTTTGGTCTTATTCAGTATTATACAGTCATTATTGCCTTTCTATCACCCGAAAATTTGTATAGATTTAATATTTAACTGTTTCCAAAAATGAGTGTGCATTCTGAATGGCTTTCGCTTGTGGAGCTTCAGCAAATCTATTTTTAAGATGACGTTGAGTCTTTTTATGATCTTTCCGCTGTAATAGTGAATCCTTAGTTTTTGGAATTTTTTCCTGCCCAGTTGAACAATACTGTTAAATACAGCATTGCTTCATTTTGCTTACCTTAAAGACTTTCAGGAGTTGCTTCTTTTTTAAACATAGCTGCAATACCATCGGGCGATCCCTTGTCGTGAACAGTTCTATAACAGTTCCTTTCGGCTTCGATACACCGAAGTCATTCTTATGGTTTACAAAGTTGCACATTAGTATTTCTCGATGCTCACCACGAGGAGGTTGCTTGGTCGGATTTCGAGTATCCTTTAGTCGTGATTCATTCAAACGTCTTTTCTCCCGTAGTAAGCCTCGTGCGGTGAACATTGATAACCCCACAAATAAAAATCGGGTATCAGGCGACACTGCCGGCCATTCAAAGAGGCCTCCTCTACCCATCCACTGACTAACGATTCCACATCAAACAGTTACAATCCAGCGATGTTGATGGTCAATCTCTTGCATCCAATTAGGATTTACCGGCGACTAATAATGAGAATTATGTCAAGCTTTGGCAGTTCTTTGTCAAGCACCCCAAAAGAAATATGGTTCATATTTAAATTATACTATATTTTCTGAACTTCCTTATTTCTCATTTTAAGAGGTTAGGGAAAAACGTTGAGAAAAAAAGAGTTCAATTATGTCTGCAACTAAAAATAAATGGAAGTTTGAGAAACTTTATAGATGCTGCAATCCCTTTGGTTATGAGGGTCACGTTGGCAAGGACTTACGAATTATTTCCAAAAATTTTCAGAATAAATTCCCAAATTTGTTGTCATTAGCAAGAATTTATTTAAAATTTAGAAGGAAATGCGCAAAAATTCAGTCCTATAATAGTGAGAATGAGATACAATCTCCGAACTCTGATAGCGATTGTGATCCATCTCCTACCAAAAGAAAATGTCTATCCGGGGAAGGTTAACTGGAAAAACTGATAAATGGATTATGGAATAAATTTGCTTCTTTGGATAAAACTGATCCCCTGAGAATTGCTATTCTTACAATTGCTCCTGAATGCTGGAGTATTCAGCAACTAGCTTCAGAATTTAACACTTTTGAAAGAATGGCCAAATCAGCTTAGGCATTAAGAAAACTAGAGGATGTATTAGCTAGGCCAACCTTAAAACCTGAAAACCCGTTACCAGAAGTCACTATGAAAAAAATAGAAAAGTTTTACGATGATGATATTAATAGTAAACTGATGCCTCATACAAATGAAGCTATTACTTTAGTACTTGGCGGAGAGAAAGAAAAAGTACAAAAAAGACTGTTACTATCTGATATTAAATCATTACAAATGGAATTTAAGAAATTGAATCCAGCGCATCCAATTGGACTTAATAAGTTTTCTCAACTTCGTCCTAATTGGTGTATCTTGGCAGGTGCAAAAAGTACGTACACGGTGTGTGTTTGTAGAATACATGATAATTTTTAAAATATTTGATGCTACTAATATAAAAAAGAACACGAGTCATTCAGATAAACCGTTTACAAATTACCGAGATTGCTTTTCATTGGTAGTATTTAAACAGGCAAAAGATGCGTGTTATCTCAGAAGCTGCCAATCCTGTTCTAAAATCGAACAATTTACAGATTATATTGACACTTTAAAAAGGAAAGGTATAACTGAAATTATCTGCAGATTGTGGCATTCTACTGATAGATGTACTCTTATCAAGCAGTGTCTTTCAATAAATGACTTGTGTCTGAATTTGCTATACGACTGAAAACATTAATCTCACATAATTTTATTTCTAAATTCATTATGGGTCCAGTAATCACCTCAAAAAATGCTTAAAATTGTCGAATTAACACTATTTTGCGATGAGTTATTTAGTAAAACCACCTTATCATTATGTTTTCGGGGTCGCTGAAACCAATTCTAATACTCGTATAACTTCAGCTATTTAGAATTGGTCCCTAACCTCTGAAAGCACCCTGATTTGCTAAGATTATACATTTGACTATCATACTATTACCAAAAATGAGTGTGCACTCTGAATAGTCTTCACTTGTGGAGCTTCAGCAAATCTCTTTTTACGATGACGTTGAGTCTTCTCATGATCTTTCTGGCTGTAATAGTGAATCCTGAGGTTTTGGAATTTTTTCTACCCAATTGAACAGTGCTGTTGAATCCAGCATTGCTTCGTTTGGGTTAGCTTGAAGACTTGCACGAGTTTTTTCTCTTTTAAACGTAGCTCCAATCCTACCGCGTGATCACTTACCGTGAGCAGCTACATAACAGTGCCATTCGGCTTCGATACCGAAATCATTCTTATGGTTTACAAGGTTGCACATTTGGTATGTATCATCACTTATATAAATCACTTATCACTTAGCATCATTTATATAAATAAAAAAACAATGCTATTAGTGCAATAATGTGATATTTTTCTTACACAATTTCTAAGAAATAAATCACTAAGAGGCCTCCCACATGAGTCGAAACGTCTGCTTAAAAAACAAAGTTTTTTATTACTGGACATTAAAGCCCATGTAAAGAAACACCAACTTATTTATTTCTAAAAATCAATCAAACTATATATCAGATCGGAAGAATAAACTAAACCGTCATGAAGTTCTGGTTCACACAGTCTTTTCAGAAAACTTTACTTATGTTGTGCAAAATGCCGCACAACAATTACATTATAATAACAATCAAGAAAACATTCACCCAGTTGTAATGTATTATAAAAATGACGTTGAAATAATATGCAGTAGTCACGTTCTAATATAAAATAGCACAACTCATGATACTGCAGCGGTGTATGTTATGCAAGGAATCTTGATTTCTGAAATAAAAAGGATGGTGCCAAATGTTAAAAAAATGATTGATATAAGTGAATGTGCTAAACAGCACTACAAACATAAATACCAAATGTGCAACCTGGTAAACCATAAGAATGATTTAGGTATAGAAGCCGAATGGCACTGTTATACAGCTACTCACGGCAACGGATCACCCGACGATTGATGAAGCAATGGTGGATTCAACAGCACTGTTCAACTGGGGAAAAATTCAAATCCTTAGAATTCACTATAATACCTGTAGACTGCTGAATGAGACAAAAAAAGAAAAACAAAAAAGTTATGTGAGCATTGCGTATTTGGCATAATGACAGACTCAGCCCTGTAAAATTCAGAGCGGTACAATATGGTAGTCAAATGTATAATCTTAGCAAATCAGGGTGCTTTCAGAAGTTAGGGACCAATTCTAAATAACTGAAGTTATACAAGTATTACAATTGGTTTCAGCGACCCCGGACGCATAATGATAAGGTGTTTTTACTACATAACTCATCGCAAAATAGTGTCAATTTGACTATTTGAAGCATTTTTTGAAGTAAGGGACGAATAGTGGCCAGATAGGGTCCAACTAACATTAAAATTGGATTCAGCGAGCCCGAAAACATATCGTTAAACTAGTTTTAGGTGTAAAAGTACTTTACTCGTATTTGTTACATGTCAATAATACTCATTAAACGCAATTTTTCATTATTTCAGGCGCCATATTGGAACTGCCATGCTGTTTTTTTTTAATTTTACCAGACGACCTTCCATACAGTTTTTAAATACGAACATTTTGAGCCGTAAAACTTTAAAATCGATGCATATCAGTTCTGGGCCGCCCACTGTGCCGGTTGACGTGAAACGTCCGATATACATATATTAAAAGTTTGTCATAAGGATAACCGCAAGATTTCGCCGGGAGAAGGTGCTTATCTGAAAAACTGCACCCGATCTCAGCGAAATCGCGGTAAAATTTCAGCCAGAACCACGTCTCACGACCATGAGATAGGTGGTTACAGTTTGTAACGGAATCAATACGACGATCCGGCAAGTCTCGTGCATCCTGAGGACACGGAGCGACCCAAGGACGACCGCCTGCTGCATTTTTTTCGCAAGTGTTTTAGCATATTGTTGACACGCAGCGATGCTTTTCAGGCTATTAACCAGTGCAAACTCGAGCCCTCCAAGACCGCCAATGATAAAAAGATTAGCTTAAAAGAATATCTCGGGTACAATCGTCGCAACTTCCTTATAAGGTATCTCTCTTTCTTTTCATTCTCCTTGGCTATGATATTTGTCAGCTGCTGCCGAAAATTCGATAACGAACATGGTTCGCTTCTCGAAGTCAAGAAGAATCATGTCAGGCATCGGGTGTGCAACAGACACAATTGTCGGGAAAATAAAGTTTCAGTATATGCATCACTTCTCATTCTCGACAATTGACTCTATTTCCCTAGGAGCATTTAGAGGAGCGATATTAAGATTCATGCCGTAAGAGGGACAAAGATGACAAAAAGCACTCATGGTGCCACATTTTGACTTTGTATGTAGGTCGCTCACGCATGAGTTGGACAACTAGATATCAAAATGCAACGACGGTATGTTAAGGTCGAAATGACACTATCTTGACATGCCAAAATGAAACCCTCTGTGCCAGACTTCAATCCGGGTTATTTAAGGAACGCAAAAGTAAGCTCACACGACATTGACTGATCCTTCACATTTCTGTGGAAGATGTCATGAATCCTCTTATCGAGGAGCTGTTCACGGAAGTTTTTCTCTTGTGCTTTCTTAATCCGGGCTTTCAGGAGTGAGTACTCGAGATAAATAAGATTTGATGCATTTCACTCACCTCTAATACTGAAGTAAGTCCGAGTGTTTCAGCAGCTTCCTCCGCTTCTTTGCATACTTCTTAGTGCTTCCCGACAATTTTCAGAAGAAGGTCTCCTCCATTTGCGACTCTATGTACTGTACCCAGAATAATACTGTTGTGAAGACATTTAAGATTCAATATTCCGCGACCACCTTGACGGCGTGAGATGTACAGCCGCGGAACGGAAGACTTAAGATGCATGCTTTTCTTCATGTGCATAATCTTTCGTGTTCTATAGATGTCACATCCTGAATGCGGCTCTGTGGCACGCCCAGATATGTATAAGCCTCTCCAGCGCAAAAGTGTCGTATAGCGCTTCTATCGACGAACTCAGGGTCTTCAGGTATGCCATTAAGTATTCTTCGTTTTAAATAAACCTTGGCGCATTTGTCTAACCCAAATTCCATTCCTATTTCCTTCGTATATCGTTCGACAATTCCTGGAGCTAGATGCAGTGGCTCTTTGTTTTTAACATAGATCTTAAGATCGTCCATGTAAAATACATAAGTGACCTTGCACTTTTGATCTGCAGGTTTGCCGCAAATGTACCCGTCGGAAGGACGAAGTGCTAGAGATAGTGGCAATAATGTAAGCCAAAAGAGGAGATCGGCAGGAGTATTGTGCGCCCTTCCACCAACCACTCCGGTATGAGCTCTTCCGACTTTAAATATGAAGTCGAGATGGGTGAGAGAAACTGTTGACTTTCTCTTACCCACCTCTCTCTCCGCTCTAGACTTATCTTAGCGTCAGATAGTATCCGGTAAAATTCCAGCCAGATGCAATGTAGTCAATTACACACTAGATGTGGGACGCGTACTGTCTTGCCCAGCCTATCTTTATGGCGAGTTGATGCATTCGTCTTTTGGTCTTATGAGCAAACGTTGGTTTTCTTTTACGGTTCGCATCGGCCAAAGCTCTCGCTGCATTATACACACATCAATCGATAGTCCGAAGGTCGGATTCTTCCGAAAAATGTCCACGAAGATCATCATCCATTTCAGCCAGATCTTTAGACTTGAGAGAAACATGGTTGTTGATGTTTCTCCGGGTCATAAAGCATCGCTCTTCCTCTATAGGATGCCTGTCAGCGGTTGGTCTTAGTGTCCCCTCTCTTTCTTTGTTTCCGACTTGTTCTGGCTGTGGTAGAGTAGGCGTTCCGCTTACATAGCTCCTTTTTGGAGTATTCGGCATGGTTTCGCAGACGTTGATGCGGAAAGTGCGATAGCTCCGGGTGTTTCTTGCACCACAAAGCATGCAGTCGTGCCATGTAATCCTTTTCAGGGGACAGACTCGCATCGTAGCACTCTAGTAAGTCGCGATTCAGTCGCTCCGTTCACCTAAAAGTCCCGAGATTCCGTCGATCCATAGCATTGAATCCATTTTCATTGGCTCCCGCAGCTCTAGAGTGGTTGGCATTGTTGGCCGACCTATTGTCGGGAGTCCTGCGCGTTCGTTTATTTTGAACCGCACTTACTACAACTATGTTTGGTGTTGCCATTGTTGTTCCCACGTGAAGCTAGGGAAAGGGGTTCGTCCATCCTTGTAGAGCCCCGCACGCCAGGATAAAGCTGCGTACTCTGAGAGGTCGCCCGCTATCCCAGAGTCACCGTTCTAGACACCTCACCCAGGTGCCATTCAGCTTTCGGCACGATTTTCACACCTCCACTTGGGGGTTAATTCCTTCGGGACCACCCCTGGACAATTATCCGCGACTGCCTATTCATTTTTGTAACCATATTCAACAGAAACCCTTGGTACAAGCCTAGTGACCGCGGAGAATATGAGCATTGACAGGAATCAGCCTACCCCTGTCAAAGACATTATAAGCCTAGATGCGGCACAAGTTAAGTTCGAGGAACTAATTGTAGACGGCGGTAGACTCATGCGGTAAATACTTAAACATATAAAATAAAAATGTTATATAAAGGATTTTTTAAATTATTCTTTTCAATGAATGAATAAATTTTTTAAATAAATTTTGCATTAAGAAAATATATAGATGCGTAAGATGTACTCTTGAATAAAATTAAAATGTAATTGTATCGTAATAAATATTTTTAGCTGCTACATTTTTTATGGAAAAAAATTTGTCATTTTGTAATTAAAATGTACTGTATATGAATAATATTACTTTGTTGTTTTGGAAAAGAGGCTGTAAAAATTCTACTAAATGAACTATACATTTGAAAATTCAACAAACGAGAATAAAATGTTCGCGTGTATACACGCGAAAATTTTATACACACTCATACTTATTTAAAAAATTAAAACTTTTAATTCATAAGCATATTGATTTAAAATTGAAAATAATTAATTTTGTTATTAAATATGATTTTATAGCGTTCTCGCATGTAGAATGAGCGATTTGGAGCTTTTACATGTAGAGTTAAATTTGATACAATGAATACCGCCTCCCTCGCAATTATTAATTCAAATAAACAATAATTTGTACATTTTTATGTTTGCGTAATTAATTATGAAATAAATAAATTATAATTAAATGATAGAATTGTATAATAGAATTATATTTTATTTTTTATATAATATTTTATAGAAATTTATGTCTCTTACTATTTATGCATATTATATCTTAATGAGTTATTTATGAGTTTTATAAATGTCCACTCGTTGAAATTTCTCTTGATATCTACAGTGTTGTTCTTGTTGCTATTTTAAGTTGAAGTAAATGAACAAAATAGTTTGGCCGAGTCGAGCGCTGACGGTACAGTCTTCTTCAACAAGACGTAAGATTTGCACTGTTAACCCTACGCAGTATCCACCATCGCGATACATTATGAAGAGAAAGAAACTCTAGTGCGGACACTCGATGCAGAACTACATATTATGGGACCCCGTCATCTTTTTTGATTGGACATTGAACAGTATGGTTGAAAATTCATCACTTGTGAAAACTAAAACAATTTTTCATTTGAAATTTATTTTTTTTTTTTTGTTAACAATTCCTTTTTTGCCTGTTGATACCTAAATTATTTGTAACTAAAAAATAATTCGTTTATTTTTTTTATTTTTGTAATTCTTTGCACGTATTCAAACAAATAATTTTTCTTCGTTACAAAAATGTGTTGCAGATTATTCTCGGCTGTTTATAGCGGCGATTAGACTAATAGAGTCTGTTATTTAGAGTTCTGTGATTAGCCGCTATCGTTATCGTTGTTATTATTGGCCGCTTAGCGTATATAACATTTTTAAGAATAATTTTCTAATGTTGGTCTTCACAGGTAGGTAATTCAGATTAAGATTAGTAATTCAGTTTACGAAGCATCGACAGTCAAGTCTGTCGTCTTAGTAAAGTTTTAAAATGGAATTTCTGAAGTTTTCGGGATTTCAACAAAGAGCTAGAAGTAACCGGCCTAATAAACTTCCTTGTTTCTTGTGGGCTTCTACGAAGAACTCGGTTTTATGATGAGCGTTGAGGAAATTCTAATTTACAAAAAATGGAAACAAGAAAGGCCTCATATACCAATGCGGCAAACGGGATTGCAGAAAGAAGAAGCCTGCAAGAGATGGAACTATCTTCCTATTGTCTCTCTTTCTCTTCCTACTGTATCGCGATGGTGGGTACTGCGTAGGGTTCACAGTGAAAATCTTGGGTCTTGTTGAAGAAGACTGTACCACCAGCGCTCAACTCGGCCGAAACAATAGACCCCCCGACGGCAGGGTCAAGGAGCTGGATGCGAACCCTGTGGTAGCTTTTACCCTTTGTATCCTTTTTTTAAATGAAACCAATTTTCCAGACTATTTTTTTCATTGACTTAATCTCAAAATAACAACAAGAACAACATTGTAGATATCAGGAGTAATTTTCAACGAGTGGACATATGAAACTCATAAATAACTCATTTAGGGATTATTTTATTTTAAACTAACAAGTAAGATATAAATGTTTTTAAAATTTTCAAATAATTTCTGACCGTTTAGCTAAAACTGAGAAATGTTAGGGCAAATATTGATAGGTTTTTGATCAAACATTCG
>NC_046661.1:2345300-2354165 GCF_010883055.1 Belonocnema kinseyi | reverse complement strand
TAAAATTTAATTATTATTTATTTATTTCATAATTAATTACGCAAAAATAAAAATGTACGAGTTATTTTTTATTTTAATTAATAATTGTGAGGGAGGCAGTAGCCATTCTATAAAATTGAGGCTCTGAGCTCTTAAAAATAAAATCTCGAATTTTAATTTTTAAGATATATATCCACAATAGAAATTTAATGCCGCATCTATTTCTCTTTATAAAAAAATTGTAGCTTTTTGATTTTTCGAATTATTTACGAAAAACTGTTTTTATCTCTGAATAAAATATTTTGCATTTTTTCAATTAAACTCGCAACGAAATGGGAAGTTTTAAATATTTTATAAAAAAAACTGATCAAAAATAGAGAAAGTTCAAAATTGTTCTTAACAAAATTGTTAATAATTTTTTTCCGAGACGGTGCGTAATTCGTGCACAAAATCCTTCCAACGTTTCGGGAGTCGAGCGAATTTTGGGCAAGCGAAAACTGTCAGTGAAAAAGTTGTTCAGGAAAGTTCAAGGAACTTTTCTGGAAAATTTTAGCGCAATCCGAATAGTACTTAACAAACTGTTAATGTTTTAATTTTCTGGCGTAGAATTTTTTATTTTAATTTTAAAGTTTTAATTTTATGCCGCTTTGGAAAACCAGATTTACTATCTCATCTGGGAAAAATCGTGACAACAAACAAGGTCACCTTTCAGAGAGGTGTCTTTCAGGGCGACACCCTGAACCTACTCCTCTTTTGCCTCACAGTATTACTACTATCTTCTAGAACTTCGCCATTCCGGCAGGTACTTTTGCGGCAAACCTGCAATATGCTAAACCACTTGCGGAAAAAATGCAGGAGGAGGTCTCTCACGGCTGTGAGACGTGGTTATGGCTGAAATTATACCGCGATTTCACTGGGATCGGTTGCAGTTTTTCAGATTAGGACCCGCTCCCGGCGAAATCCTGCGGTTGTTCTTATGATAAATTTTTAATTATATACACAGGGTGATTTTTTTAACTTGAAACTTTCAAATATCTCGAGAAATAGGCACTCTATGAAAGTGTTATGAATCAAAATTTAATCACTCTGAGGAGTGACGACTCGTCAGAGAATAATACATAACGAAAAAAGTTGGGATTTTGTCGTATTTGTTCACGTGTCCACTGACAAAAACCTACCCGATTTTGGAAATCAACGCCATGAAGTTCTTGATGTAACGAGACTTGATACGGATGAAATTTATTACGTTTAAAAATTTTCTAAACACTGCTCTGAGACATTCCGGAGTCACGAGCAATTTTTCGAATACTAACGTGAGAATTATTGGCCACTACAGTTAATACAGCAATTTCATTATTTTCTCCAGTGAATGTTGTAGAACGGGTCTTTTTCTTAGGTTGAACACTTCCATCGATAGTAAATTTTGTAATAGTACGATCAAATGAAGCGCGTAACACAATTCTATTTGAAAAACACTAAGCGTAGAGATTGGCAGCATTATCAAAATTTCTTCCAGTTTCTCCATGCACCAGAACCATTTTAATTTTTTCTCGTACGATTAGATACTGCATTGTAAAGTAGTATTCGGAATAATCTTTGATCTAACTAAAATGAGTTTTGTCTTAAATGTATTTTTTCTAATTTACTGTATTTAAGGAAAGAAAAAAGTAAACTCTTTCGTAATGTTTAGGTAGCCTCCGCTGACGTCAATCTACAATAATGCAAGAGCAAAAATTAGGAATATTCAGGAAACTCTATTAATGTAAACGTATTACTTAATAATTACTTCTCAAGAACGGACATACGTTTTGGCATGTTTTCAAAATAATAATTACCAAAGAGATCCAAAGCTCTATTGCCCTTATTTTTAACCGACTTCAAAAAGAAGGAAGTTCCACCTATGTTCGTCGCGATGTACTTTTTTTATATGCAACTTTTTATTGCACTCGTTTAACGATTCTGTAGCGATTTGAAAAATTCTATTTCTCCGTGGTCAGTCACATCACAACGAAATTTTTATCCAAAGAATCCGAATATGCAATAAAAAATAGGGGTTCCCATTTAAGATTTCGAACTTTCCCCCAGCCCCACCCACAGGGGGTGATGCGGGGGAACCGATTTTAACATCAGCGTATGTACTCCTCAGAGTGATTAAATTTTTATTCATAACATTTTTTCATAGTGCCTACTTTTTCAGATATTTGAAAGTTTCAAGTTAAAAAAATCACCCTTTTTAAACATATCTGAGGTCTATACAAAGCATTGACCTGTGAAATTGGCAGGGCGATAGTTTAGAGGAAGGGGGTGGCAGAAAGACCTAAATTTTGATTGGGTCATATGCTTCAAGCTGGAATTTTTATATTTTTCTATCGATTATCGGGAATCTATTTTAACGAAAGCGTAGCAAAATTACGGGGTAACACTCTGGTAGAATGTCGCATGTGCTCGCCTGACATAGCGAATTTTTAGGTTGGGAACCGCATGTTCTCATCAATCAAGTGGTATTATGACTAATTTTTAAACATTTTTATAGATCTCTCGAAAATAAATGCACTCGCTTACCTAGTTACATCTATGCATGCCATTTAAAAATCTAAACTGTTGCTAACATAAATAAAAATAAAAAATATTCATGATTAATATTATTGAAGATGTAAATTATCGATAATTAATGTAATGTATCGTTTAGTAGAATTGAAATCTAATATAAGTTAATTCGAAACATATAAGATAAATAAAAAATAGTTTAAATAATGAACTAGATGATAAATAATGAAATAATTACTTATTAAAATACACATTACTATTTTTTTATTATTCCTTTTAAAATCTTAAGTTTAAGTAATGTCAATGGAATTTAAGAAGCACTTCTTGTCCAATCAATTAACTTTTCTAATTTTCCGCCATTTAAACTTTTCGATTTGTTATCAATGATTCGCAATCAGCAACCGTGAAAACCCCTAAGTAAGCATTCTTTACCCAACACGTCAACTATTTTACATTGTTTCCGCCATTTTGGATCGTTCGTTTTGAATCTAAAGTGTTTGGCCGAAAATTCGGAATCAGCGATCCCTGAAACCCCAGACTACGCACTTTGGCCTAATCTATCAAGTTTTCAAGAGTTTCGCCACCATTTTTAATGCGAAATTTTGAACGTTGCATTTTTGACTAAAAATTCGTTATCAGTCTCCCGGCTATCTCAGGTTCTCGAAACCAACCGAATACTCGAATTTTTCGACTACTCGAACAGTTTCGGGTTCACCCCTACCGAAAGAAATCTCTGAGTTTTCTCTAGCGAAATACGCTGGCCCATTTGAGATTATAAGCAGAGTCGATTTGAAACAATTTAGTCTGAGAGATAAACTGAAAGATTTGGGTGCTTTTCAAGGTCCTTTTAAGAGTGGTGCGACAGTAATATAATGTTCCTTTTGTATTCGTCACGAACCGGGCGGGCAGAGTTATTTACAGTAGTTGACCGTCGCTAATCCGACTCTCCTTTTTTAAATTTCTCTCCAAATTATTAACACTTCTTTTTAATTTAATGAGTTTTCTCATTATACTTATTTATAATTATTACTTACATGCTAATATACTATTTTCTAGTTGGATTCAAAAATGTTGTCTTTTTTGGCGCATCTCATTCCATTTATGAGAAACGTCGTATTAATTCAAATTTTAAACATTTAAAAAAAGTTAGATATCTGAAATCATCGAAATCCGTACATTCCGAATTATTATGTTTTAAGCTATTAACTATGAAATTTAAAGAAATCTACTTCTAAATAATAATCCGAAAGCTTAAAAAGGACCCTTGAGTGTCGGCTACTCTACTGATATAGCCCCTCTGCTTGTTATTTATGATCGAATTCTTATTTCAATTTGAGCCTCTCTGCTTTTTATTTATGATCGTATTTCTATTTCAATTTTGGGAAGGAAATTTTAAAGCCTTTAAAACATTTAAAAGAACTACCTGGACCTTTGAATATATCTACCTGAGTGCCTGCGGAGAATTTCTCTAAGCTTCTCTGACCCTAGAGAATCTTTCAAATATACTCAGAGATTTCTTTAGGTAGGGATGAGCAGTTTCGGGTTCTCGAAAGTTTCGATTACTCAAATTACTTTGGGTTTTTGAAAGTTTCTCGCACTCAAATTATTTCGGGTCATCGACATTTACGAGAATCAAAGACCTCATTGTACTATTGGTAGAACTTGATACAGAAATTATCTAGCGGCCATGTCTGTTTACGTTAGAATTCTTCCGAGATATGCTTAAGGCCAATGCATGTCATGGCTGAAACCGTGCCTAACTCCGAAGTGGAGTGAAATTAACATTTATTTGGACAATTGACAACTACACTCAACATAAATAATCTTTCTTTTTTGCTTATACGGTTTTGTAGTACCGGACATAAGGGAGGAAATTTAGAATTCTAAAAGAGCTTAAGCGCCAAAGTTTAGCACTTTAAAAGAGCGTAACTGCCAAAGTTTGACATTCCTAAAGGGTATAAGCGATAAGTTTGGAACTCAAAAATAGCATGAGCTCCAAAGATTGGAATTCCAAGAGTGTTTAAGCGTCAAAGTTTTAAGACAATAAAAGGGCATAAGTGCCAAAGTTTGGAAAACCTAGACAGCGTAACTGTCAAAGTTTGAGAGAACAAAAGTATATAAGGGGCCTTCTAATAACCTAAAATACTTAGTTACAAAAAAGAAGCAAGTAGTACTTTAATATTCATAAAAAAGAAAGAAACACAAATATTCAAGTAATTCATTTTTGATTAAAAAAATGAAGAATGTTGAAACTTCTAAAAAGTTTAAAGTCATATAAAATACCACACTATTACAATTACATGGAAAATACCACTAACTGTTTTAAACATAAAGTTCAGGTTATTCTTTATTTTTCTACGATTATAGGATCCCTAGGAATACTTGATTATCTCTAACATTATTACACTTGAATTGTAAAGACTAATTAAGCTTTCAACACGTTCTCATAAAAAATTGCATTTTGTTACTTGCGTAGTTTATATACGCTATCGTAAATTGTGTATTTTCTATCTGTCCGTAAGAGTTACGTAGATCCTATTTGTCAGCGCGAGTTACGTAGATTCTCTCCATCACCGTCAGTTGCATACTTTCTTTCAAGGCATATCGTTATGCCCTTTTTTTTACAAAAATTTTTCCGCATAATACCTTTGGGAATTTCAAATTGTGGGGCTTATACCCCTCTGAAGTTCAAGAAATTGGCGCTTTTACCATTTTGGAGTGCTGAACTGTGGCACTTATGTCCTCTTTGTATTTCAAAATTTGGCACTTATGCCCTTTAGCTGTGCTAACCTTTGGCGCTTTAGACCTTTGAAATTCCAAACTTTGGCGTTTATGCCCCTTTAGGGCCGAATTTCTTGTTTTGTTGGGAAAAAATTACGAGTTGCGGATAGACGCAAACCAAACTATTTGACTCTAAGCCCAATGTTTAAGGCTTTCTCGGTCGCTGATTGTTACCGTGAATCCCGTGAAGCAGGGCACCTCAAAATTGTCGTTGCTGGGCTCCACGATGTCCGCGTACCCGTTCAATTTAAGCAGTGTGGTAGCCGAGCCAGATGACCAATCCTACTTCCACATTAATGCATCATAATAGGCATAATAGTATCATAATGCTGCCTCCCAGTCTAAACCTAAACAGTCCCGCACGCGAGCGGAGGACACGAACCAACACCTCAATTTTCTAGTAGTGAGTAGAGGGCAGTAGTTGAGCAATTTCGAGGCGAATTCTTGGAATTTCCCCTTTGCTGACAGGCTTCATCTAGGAGAATATCGTTTTTTATCATCCTTTTGAATTTACATTGAATTTTCCAAATTCTGCAAATTATGTTAAAATGGTGCTTACCTCTGAAAAATGATTAAAGTAATAACAATTTTTCTATTTTAATTTCAAACTCTTACCAGTTTTCCGCCATGCTTTCTCAATGACAGAAAGATTCAAGAGCCTCAAAAAGCTGTTAGCATAATTTGCAGAACTTTTAAGGCATTATTCTTATTTTAACAGATCTCAAACTAAAATAACTGAGTGTAAATCAAAATAACTGACAGACACCGAAGTCTCTCAGTTGGAAGACAGAACTAACTTTTGGTTGGGTGTTTAGGGAAAAACGGACAGAAGCAATTTGGATGCTGCGCGGTTCCAACTAAAGAAGACAAGGACTAGCAATAACCCTGAAATGAAGCTGACAAACATCACAGCTTTAGATATGTCAGTGGTTTGGAAAAGAGCAAGTGACAGGAAAGCTACTTTGTTTAAACATTTTGTTTCGGAAACAAATGTTGAAACTTCTGTTTTTTTAATATTGCGGTAATTTGTTATTGTTGAGAGCAAAATTTCTTGTTTAAACCATTATCGTTTAATTTATTCAATTTATTAAAGATGAATTGTACATTTAATTTAGGCATGATTCAGGATTCAAGCCTTCAGTTAACGGCATCCATATCGGATATGTGAGAGCGATGTGCTTGTGTTAAAACAGGGGGGTGACACGATTTTCGCTTTTACATTAGAGGCGCAAGTCAGTTTTGTGAAGAGCGGCAATCCTTGAAACTTGGCGCCACCGCTGCGACGTCCGGTCGGCCCTCTGTCTTTTATTATTTTGCATGTAAAAACTTGGAAAATGTCATAAATCTATCGACTTTTTGGCGTATTTTAGTCATTTACTTATACATATATAATGGAAATGGGTGAAAATCGATGTATAGCTCCGAACTGTAAATCAGGGTACAACTCAGCCCGCTTAAGTGGAGTAAAACAAGTTTTTTTCTGCGTTCCAAAAAATGAGGTTGAAAGTTGGCAACAAGCAATGAAACTTGTCAGAAAGGATTTCATTGGTAATCCTGGACACGTAGTGTGTGAAGATGACTTCTTAAAGAATCTGATCATTTGGAAAAAAGAAGTTTTAGCTCCTGATGGAACGATTATTGCGGTAAGTCTTACGATTTGTTTACACTGTTATTCCTTTAACCTAAAATAATCGAGTGGGTTGACGATGTCATGACAACATTGATTTTGATATTTTAATATATTCTTCTTGTTACTCAACTTTTAGATTATTGTGAAAGTGCATAAAATTATAGTTTCAATAGTTTTTGAAATTTAAAAAATATTTTAAGACCCTCACTATCTGTAAGTAAAATGTAAAAGTAACATTAATGACAGTGTTAAATTATCACTGAGTTTCAATATTTATGTACAATTACATTAATTTATTACTGAATTCAAGTATTAAAGTAAATGAAAATCGTAACATAATTATTTTTTTGCAGTCATAATGGTACGATAAACGTAAATTAAAACCAGGGGTTTCGACATCTCAATTTCCAAACTGCCCCGGGCATTTTTCGAAGGCTGCTAAAAAACCCCTTCGTCTAATAAAGGGCGATCAGTTGACAAAGGATTCTGAAATGTCTAATAAAAAAGTCAGCCTTCGAACAATGATTAGGGCAGTTTGGAAATTGAGATAGCAAACGCCCTAGTTTTAATTGAGGTTCCTTTCAACATTATGACAGCAAAAAAATCATTATTTTACAATTATGATATAGTTTAATACTTGCATTTCTTAATAAATTAATGTAATTGTACATAAATATCGAAACTCTGTAATAATTAAAAACGGTTATTGATGTTACTTTTACATTTTTTCCTGAAGATAGTAAGGGTCATAAAATACTTTGAAAACTTCTGAAACTATTAAAATTATCAATTTACATACTATGAAAATAATCTAAAAGTTCGGCAACAACAAGAATATCTCAAAATACAAAAATAAATGTATACATGAAACCGTCAGAGCCATTCGGTTATTTGAGGTTAAAGGGCATTGGTGAAAACAAATCGTAATACTTACCGCCATAACCGTTCAATCATGATCTAAGACTTCCTTTTTTCAAATTATCTGATCCTTTAAAAAGTAATCTTAACACACTAAATGTCCAGGTTTAATAATAAAATCCCCTTTTTCAGGCTTAATTGCTTGTTGCCAACGTTCAACCTCATTTTTCGGAACGGAGAAAAACACTTTTTACTTCGTTTGAATGGGTTGAGTCGTACCCTGCTCGATAGTTCGGATCTATACATCGATGTCTTTAATCCATATTTAATCCATATCTCCATATTTTAATCCAAGTTTTTAATAAAAATATGACTAAATGTACATTAAACTTAAGAGCTTTCATACTGATAATCTTTTCACTATCTTAGCGATTAATACAATATACTAAATATTAAAAATTATAATTTCTTGTGTATTTTTATTATAATGTAATAATACATTAGAATCATTCAAGTAAATAAAAAAAGAAAAACTATTATTTATATTAACATTTTAGAACTTTCAGTTGATTTGATTTAAGCCTTGAAGACGCATTCTTTACATTTTACCATTTTACTCTGCTTGAATATTAAAATTCTTAAAAAGACATTTCCAGTGTTTTTAAGATCTATTTTTCAATCCTCGATATTTTTTAATTCTAGAAACAGTTATTCTTGGCTTAATTCAAGCTCAAAGTTTTTAAAATATCCACAAATGTTCAAAATATTACAAAAACTGAGAAAAATACTACATCTCGCATGTTTCTTATCAGCTGTCAATCAAATGTAGGGCGTGGCGCTAGTGTTTCATCTTCTGCCATCCCCCACATTGAATGTAATTTTTATAGAATTAAGTCTTATTAAAAAAATTAACTTTTCATGAATAATGTAAAACATTTTATGAACAAATATTAATTATATAAAGCATTTGTTTAACGTTTAAATAATTAACGACAAGCGATGTACTTCACTGAATGGAGTAAAAAATCAGATTTTTGAATCACAATTTCCTTTAAAACGAAACATCAATC
>NC_046661.1:2332061-2345200 GCF_010883055.1 Belonocnema kinseyi | reverse complement strand
TGTCATAAGGACAACGGCAGCATTTCGCCGGGATCGGGTGCTAATCTGGGAAATTGCACCCACTCCCAGCGAAATCACGGTAAAATTTCAGCCACAACCACGTCTCACGACTGTGAGATAGGTGGTTACACTCTGTAAAGGGATCAATACGATGATCCAGCAAAAGCCTCGTGCACCCTAAGAACACGGAACGCTTATAAGGTCTCGATACCTCTCGTTCTTTTCACTCTCCTTGGTTATGATGTTTTTGCCAGCTGGTGCCGAAAATTCGATAACGAGCATGGTTTACTTCTCGAAGTCAAGAAGAACCATGTCAAGCCTCGAGTGAGCAACAGAAACAATTGTCAAAAATATAAAGTTCCAGTATATGCGGCACTTCCCATTCTCGACAATTGACTCAATTTCCCTAGGAGCTTTTATAGGAGCGATATTAAGGTTAATGCCGTAAAAGTGACATAGATGGTAATAAAGCACTCTTAATGCCGCATTGTGCCTCTGAATGTAGGTCGTTCCCGCGTGAGTTAGACAACTAGATAGTATGTGAGCTAAATGCTCGGGGTGTGCACGGCACGCCCTGCAGCTATCATCAGGAATGTCTTGGCTCAAAATGTGGCGACGGTATGTTAACGTGGAAATAATACCGTCTTGGCATGCAAAAATGAAACCTTCCGTACCAGACTTCAATCCGGGCTATTCAAGGAAAACAAACATTTGCTCACAAAACATTGACTGATCCTTCGCATTTCTGTGGAAGATACCGTGCACCCTCTTATCGAGGAGCTGTTCACGAAAGTTTTTCTCTTGTGCTTTCTTAATCCGGGCTTTCAGGAGTGAGTACTCGAGATAGATAAGATTTGATGCATTTTGCTCACCCCTAATACTGAAGTCAAGTCCGAGTGTTTCAGCAGCCTCCTCCGCTACTTTGTACAGAAACGCTCCTTTGCCCATTTCTTCGTGATTCCTGATCATTTTAAGAATAGGGTCTCTTCTATTTGCAACTCTATGTGCTGTACCCAGAATAATCCTGTTGTGAAGACATTCAAGACTCAATATTCCGCGACCACTTTGACGGCGTGAGATGTACAGTCACGGAACGGAAGACTTAAGATGCCTGCTTTTCTTCATGAGCATAATCTTTCTTGTCCCGATATCAAGGGATCTGAGCACGTTCTTCGTCCATGCAACTACTTCAAATGAATAGAGTACTACTGGGACGGCAAGCACGTTCGTTGCAGATACTTTGTTCCTCGCCGACAGTTCGGAAGACCAAATCTGTCGGATGAGACGTTTGTATCTGCTTCGGAGAGTATCCTTTATAGATGTCACATCCTGAATGCGGCTCTGTGGCACGCCCAGGTATGTATGAGTCTCTCCAGCGCAAAGGTGTCGTATAGCGCTTCTATAAACGAGCTCAGGATCTTCAGGGATGCCATTAAGTTTTCCTCGCTTCAAATAAGCCTTGGCGCATTTATCTAACCCAAATTCCATTCCAATGTCCTTAGTATATCGTTCTACAATCCCTAGAGCACCACAGAGCATGCAGCCGTGCCATGTAACCCCGTTCAGGGGCCACACTCGCATCGTAGCACTCTAGCAAGTCGTGATTTAGACGCTCCGTCCACCTAAAGGTCGCGAGATCCCGCCGATCGATCGCATTGAATCCATTTTCATTGGCACACATATTCTTTGGGCTCCAAAGCAGGTCGTAAGAGTTGGGGGTGGGGATGCGAAGGGATGGGGCAGGTCGGAAAGAGGGTACAGATGCAGCTTTTGGCCAATCAGCAGCACATTTTTCACGCATTTTCTTGGGTCCCTGGATAGATCATATGAGAATTTAGTGAAAAAATTAAATGGGAGGGGGGGGGGAGTTTTGTAAATCTATTATATAAATTTCAACTTTTTGAAGCCTTTTTGCATGCAGCGTTAGAATTTCACGACTGATTTCAAAATTTTTAATATTGGATACAATGACTGGAGTCTAATTTTTATAATTAAAAACAATTAACATTTTCTGTATTTAGGCTAATATTTCTGTTTTACGTTCGTTTTTCGCATTTGGAGTTGTCCTTAAGCTATGTGCAAATTTTAAAAGTGATTTGGAGTTTTCGAACACTAAATTGGAATACTTAAATACAATGTATACAATCCAAATTAAAAGAATACAGTTTCGATGTTCTGTATTCAATTTTTTATTTCTATTTTACTTTCTAAGAGTTTTTTTCAAGTTTACTTTAAATTTCACTATCAAAATCACATTTTTGAAACCCAAATTCTACGATTAATACTTAAAATTTTATGTTGATTTAATTCCAGTATTATGCACTATGCAACTTTTATGGATTTCCGTTTGTTCTCGATGCATATTATTAATAACAGCGGGCTTTCCGCAGCGACGAAGCTGCCGCCACAGGGCGCAGCTAGTATTTGATAAATTTAATAAACAATACAATATGATTTTAACCAAAAATGTTGCTTTTTACAATGACAAATTGCCGCATTAATTGCAGAAAAACAGCAATTTCAAACACATAGTTTCGAAAAAAATAGTGTAAACAAACAACATTATTTAAACAAATAAAAATGTATTATGAAATGAGATACTAGTATCTAAATAACGTAGATATTTAATAATTAGCGGCAAAGCTAACTAAATTAAACAAAACTAGAGGTTTCCACCTTTTTTTAAGAAAAAGTTACAATTAAATAATAATTAATTGTTAAAACGATTAATAAGTGCTTTAAGCAAAGAGCATTCTTCCTAAACATGAACAATCGTCCGATTCAACATAAAACATCTACCTTTTAATGAGTAAGTGCAAAAAAATGTTAACAAAAATAAATTGTTTACACAATTGTTAGTTAGTTGAAAAATACTTTTAAAAATTTAATTTGCCGTACAAAAATAATTTATGGCCAAAAAATGGAAAACATTTATATGTTCATTTTGGGAAAATTCAAATTACAGTTTTTCAAGGCATTTTTTTGGCTCCAAAAACCTACAAGGGTTTGGTCCCTGAGTCGGCACCTCTGAAAATATTTCCTATATACCTTCACCAAGGTTCTGATGGTTTTGATTCCACCTTAAGCTATAGGCTTTAATATTAAATACGTTGAAATGATACTCTTCTCAAGGATCGTGGGGGCGTCTATAAAGCCAACGCTGTCAGTGGTTTGGATGGTACAAAAAGGTCTTCAAAAGTCAAAATATTATCTGATTTACATGAAATTTACTTTGCAAATACTTTTTGAGTTGCTAATGCCAAATCTGTTGTCAACATTTTAAAATTCTAAATGGCGGACACAATATGGCAGCTAACACAATCTAAATATGGCTACATTTTACATTTATATGAAATCTATTTTATAAACATTGTGTAGGTTACTGGTTTTAAATATGTCATAAACAGTTCACAATTAAAAATGGCAAATCGTATACGTTGGACAAATAGAAAAAAATTCTGTAAGTGCATGAAATTTATTTCATGGTAGTTTTTTAAGTTCCTGATTTCAAACGTCTTATTCAGTTGTAATTTGTTGTTCAAGTGAAAGATAAGACAATACTGAGGAAATAATAATTAGGTAAGTAAATAAACAATACACAAACATTTATTCTAATTTACCGATTGAACATTGAATAGATTTTAACATTGTAGGTATTATTTTAGGTTGGAATTGTTTCTTGATCGTTGTACTTCATTCTGAAACTAACCATCTTTTTTATAGGATCATTATTTTCGTATATATTCGATATTTAATGTTCAATATCACATAAAAAATTAAAGAAACCTGCTGAGCACGTGCAAAAACATAAAAAAAGAGCATATGGCCATTTCAATTGGAAACCTTTAAGGGCATGTAATACTTACAGTTTCCCCGGCTTTTTTCCACAAAAATGAAAATTTGTAAAAAAAACAAAAAAAAGTCTGTGGGGACGTCCGTTAGCATGTTCGCTATCATTTCCCAGATTTTGAAGGCAGAATATTTCTTATCCTAGGAAAAAAGCCGGGAAATCTAACACTGAAAAAGTCGATACTATTTCCTGAACGCTATGCAAATTAATCACATTTTGCTAAATTAAAACTTTTTGAATTAACCCACAAAGAAAGTCTGTGGGGACGTCCGTAAGCATGTCCGCTCTCATTTCCCAAAATTTGAAGACAAAATATTTATTATTCTAGAAAAAAAGCCGAGGAAACCTAAAAATGGTAAAATCGACAATTTTCTAAGTATCACATGCGCTTAAGATTTCCGATTTGTTTGATATACGGTTTGAGAAACAGTCAACAAATATTTTTTTGTTTTTACTTTTTAAACCAGTTTTTCTAAAAACCGCAAACAAAAAGAACACTTTCGCCTTCAAGTGCGTAATCTAAGAAAAAAAATATAATGAAATTTTGCATCAATTTATGATAAACAAATTTTTGTTACCTAGTGTTATTTTCAATTTTGTTTGAAAATTATTTATTTAAATTAAATTCACTTTTTTCTTGTGGTTTAATTACCAGGTCGAAAACTGACTTTAACATTAGAATTACCTCGAAACATCTTTATTTTGCATTAATATTAAGAAAACCTAGTTTTTTGTTGTAGTACCATTGCTGGATGATTTTAAAGTTACCTCGTAAGAAAATTTTGTATCATATTTCTAAACGTTACATTTAATAATTGTTTTAAATAAATTCATTACAAAAATAAATATTAACTAAGTAGAATATTGAATATCCAAAAATCTAAATGCGCAAATTGAGGCAAAAATCTTTTGTAGAAATCAATGCATTAATTCTTTCACAACAATTATGCGTTTCCACATTTTGTAGCAAGGGTTGGCGATTTAATGTTTTTTAAATCAAAATCTGATTAAATAAAAATTATTTTAACCTATGAAAAAAATTTTTGTTTAATTAATAATATTGATAAATATGGTGATGATAAATAAATATACCGATCTTAGTACAGCAGCTCCTAAAGTTAAGGTATATATAGGGTATATATTTGCCTTTGAGAGCTATTTCTCAAATTGTTGAACCTTGAAACCTGAAAAATTGCTTAAAATATAAAATATTTTTTTATTATTTTTGTAGTTCCATTTTAAGTGTGTGATGCGAGATGGTCAGGCAGATCATTAGCGATTTGAAGGCAACTGCCTTAACAGAAATACCGTGAGAGATCATCAAATTGAATAAAGACTTAAATCGGATCTGCAAAGTTCCCTCAACTGCACAAACAATATCAGTGATATCACACCTATGACATCCCAGGTTGTCCAGCAATTATTATAAACAAAATGGAAGATCTATTCCAGGTTTTCCAGGTCAAGTAATCAAGTTTTTCCAAACAAAAATTTCTATATCAAATAATGAAATAATCGTTTATTAAACACTTAGCTAAATGAGCCATTTCATTTATTATTGGCCAAGAATTTCTGAAAAAAAGGGGCAACATAAATAAATTCTTAATTTTTTGTGAACATAAGTCGTTTTTATGAAATCCTTCGAAATCTTTTTAAATCTCAAAATTGTTTAAACCTTTTGAATTCGTTTAAACTCTTTTACATGATTGATTTAATGCTTTCACGATGAGTCATTATGATCAAAAGAGATATTTCGATTCAAATCGTGTACAAAACTAAAATATTGCCGACGTTTCGTGAACATTACAGTTCACTTCTTCAGGGCAAACCTGAAACTAAGGTATCAGGATATATTGTTCTAATGTACTCTCTACGATACCTGTGATTGGTCAGAGCGCCCCACCGTGGATACTACGTAAACCTAATTGGTCAATCACGTGTTTTTTTTTTAATTCGCGAGGACGGAAAGCCAAAACGGATTGGTATTATATCCATTGTCCTTAATGATGTTATTAGGGTGTTTTAAGATTTCTATTGCTTCTGTATGTTTTCTTGGAAAAATATTGTGTATTTTTGACAACACGTTTTGTCATCTGGCGGCATGGACTAGATGAACTAAAGAAGATTTCCGATTTCATCAATCGAATACATCATTACATCTAGTTCCCCATGGAGATGGAATAAAACGGAAAATTGCCTTTCTTAGACGTACTAATATATAAAAGATCTTATAACACATTAGGACATAAAGTTTACAGAGAACTCACCCACACAAACAGATACCAACAGATACCTACATGCCTCCTCCCACCACCCCTCATCACAAAATCAATCAGTCATCAACTTCCCTTGTACACAGAGCTGTCTCCATAACAGATAAAGATAACTTGCAAAAAGAATTAGAAAACATGAAGCAAATCCTAATACAGAACGATTACACAAAACAATCGATAAGGGATAAAAAATACACTCAAAAAAACAAGTCAACACAACGTACTAAAGAGAGAGAGAAACGATCACCATCCTGTCCAACATCCAAGGTGTCACAGAACAAATAGGAAGAATTACCAACAAATACAACATGCAAACCATATGTAAAACACCTGCGAAAATAGCACAACTTCTAAACAACCCTAAAGACAAAAAGACACCCATCAGTAATCAGGGAGTATATAAAATCTCTTGATCTTGTAGAAGTCTATATTTGAGAAACCGGGAGAGCTAAAATCTCAAAACACACTAATAAGATCAATGAGCACCATGGACATAATACCAGTCCGATTTGGCTTTCCGTCCTCCCGGATTAAAAAAAAAATACTTGACTGGCCAATCAGGGTCGACCAGTCTCCACGACGGGGCTCTTTGAGCAATCAAAGGCATCGTAGAGAGTGGAGAATAGTAGAGATTTGTACATAATTGGAACCCGAAATATCTCTCTTGATCATCTTGTAAAACGTTTGAAATATTTTGAAATCCTTATGAATTCTTTGAAGCATTTGCAAAATCATGATATAAAGATTTGGAAACACTAAATCAAACCATTCTTCGACCGACAATGCAATAGTGAATTGTAGAAAAATAATTTTTTTGTCTTACGGTCAGGCCAAAATAAAAACAAATTAGAGCTATCAATTCAACTCCATTTATTTTTAGAACAAAAATTTAAACTTCGAGGACGTTTTGGCATCACTGCATTCCTTTTTCAGAGTATCTTAGTTTTAGACGATTTGTAAGCGAAACAACAATCATTCCAATTTTGGAGTCAATACGTGTCAATTTTTGTTGTGTAATATTTAAAATAGTTTATACGTTATTAAAGTTTAAAAAAAGTAAGACTCCAAACAATAATTGAGGATGAGTGAAAAGAGAAAACATCATAACATTGAGGAGCCTTTTTTCAGCGTAAAAACTACATTATTTGCGATTATGAAACCGTTCGAAGTGTTTTGGAAACAACGACGAACATATGAAATATCATATGAAATCATATGAAATATCATATATATATAAATATAATGTAGTTTTTACGCTGAAAAAAGCATCTTCAATTTTATGAGGCTTTCTCTTTTTACTCATCCTCAATAATTGTTTAGAGTCTTACTTTTTTTAAACTTTAATAACGTATAAACTATTTTAAATATGACACAAAAAAAGTTGACACGTATTGACTCAAAAATTGGAATGATTGTTGTTTCGCTTACAAATCGTTTTAAATTAAGATACTCTGAAAAAGGCACGCAGTGATGCCGAAACGTCGTCGAAGTTTTTATTTTTTTTTTCAAAAAATAAATGGAGTTGAATTGATAGCTCTGATTTGGATTTATTTTGCCGTGACCGTAAGACAGAAGAAATAATTTTTCTACAATTCATTATTTGTGAAATCTTTCTGAAATATTTGTAGGGCTGCCACAGACTAACGTACTTTAAAAAGTGACTGATTTGAGCTAAAAAGTGACTAATTATGAACAAAAAAGTAAGTAAAAAAGTATTTAACATATATTTTATCCGCTTGCTTTGACAAGATTAGATGAAATTCTAGTGCTCAATTCGGAAGTAAATACCAAAGCTACAATTTTCAGAATAAATTTGACAAGTCACACCAGTTTTAATTAACTTTATTATAGCTAAACAAACCTTTCACACAACTGCCGTATTTATATTCAACAATGCTTCACTATAGGAACTAGAAAACTGGAAAATCAAGAAGTAAAATAATGTAAACTTCAAAATTAAATAGAATTTTCATAATTTACATTTTTTTTACTGTCTTCTGAGTTTTATTAATTTCTTCTCGTTTTTCTTCTTATTCTTTCCGCAATTCTCTTACTACCACAAGCCTAGTCTGGGCGAGTTGAATTTCCTCCATGTTTTGTTTTTCCAAAACCTTTTTCAATGCATATTTATGTACAAAAAACGAACAATTATTTACATTTTGCAATTTTTTTCAACTGCAAATGGTTAAGAAATTTTTAAGGTACCATCATGAATTTTTCCGATTTTTCCTGTTATTTTTTCAATAAAAAACTATGTTTCAAAGTTCATTGTCATTTAGAAGATTTCATTTAAAATTTCTAAATGTACAGCGCGCCGAAGTGTGAACATTCAGAAATGCTCATTAACTTATTAAACCTAAATATTAGAATAAATTTCCTTAATGAAAGTTGAAGTAGACCCAAAAAGGAGTATCGTTTATCTCTAGAAAATTCTCTTCCAACATCGGTTTTCTAGCCGACCATACATTTAAACTTTCGAAAAACCTCAACTTGTAACGGGTTTATTACATCAATTAAAAAATAATTAAAACGCGATTATCTCCAAACTCCGGCAATTTTCGGGGGGGGGGGGGGCACCCTATTTTTCTTAATCAGCCCAACATTTTGCATGACATTCAATAAAAACAATCATGCGGACTTAGAACGTCACACAGGATTACGCCCAGTTCCTAGAGGAATCGAACGGCAGCCGAACTTCCATCTTTCGTTAACCCATGGAAAACAACAGACAAACGACTACGGTCAAAATTTGACCGACTTTCGTCTTGTGTAAGCTTCCATATTTTTCTTGATATTTCGAGAACCATTTTATTATGCTCTTGCTCTCGTTTTAAAGAGGGAATTTTAATCATTAATTTAACGAAGTTTCAATTTTTCCATTCATTTACCTGAAGCAAGCAAAAGTGAAAGTTGAGAATCGAAGATTGGTCTAAAACAGAAAACGAGCCGGTCTCTCACATAATATCTCAGACGCTGTTTATCGAAAATACTTCAAAAAGGGTGTAATCGTAGTGAAATTTAATCAGCATTCTAGCGGTTTTTTTACAATCTTTCTAACTTGATTCTTGCAGATAACCACGAAAAGCAGGCACGTTTACAATACCCTAGTGGATCAATCCGTTTCTTGTGATGGAAGATGAGTAGAACCAATCACCATCCATTGACAAATTAATGACAAATTAATTATTTTCATAAATTATTTTAGTCATTTTAATACCTCGCCTCTTCCAAGTCTGCACTTATTCAATACAGAAATATCGTCGTTGCGGAAGTAGCATGACACATCTCATTTTTTTCGATTTTGAGGTTTTAACCGTTTTTAACTTTAAAAAACGTGCCGAATCGACTGGTGGGGTTAGTTTTAGCATTTCACGCTTGGAACCGACACTATTGCCGATTTAGTCAGCACAGCACTCATCTGATTTCTTCATGAATAAATATAGGATAAGAATATATTACATAATTATTATATAATATTATATACTTATTATATATTCATATGACTATTTTTATATAATAATATAAGAATAATAAACACTTTGTCAACAGTTGTGTCATGCTGCTTCTGCAGCGACGATGTTATATCTAATTGGTTGAGAAAATGGAATCTATTCAACAAAATTGATGTCATAATTTGACAGTTGAGTAAACAAGTAGGAGAGAATAATCAAAGCTTATTATACTAATTTTACAGACGAATGCTAAAAACTTAGTGTTTTCTTACAAGTGTTCTTTGAAAAAAAGTTGAATATTGGAGAAATGTGGATAGGCAATTAAGTTTTGTTCTCTTTCGGTATAGAATTGCTGACCATTTATGACTTAGGCAGGAAAAGAAAACACACTGAACTCTCGTTAGTGAAATATGTACCTTAAATTAATTGTAGATTAAAAAATTCAGATTGGACTTAGTTTAGGTTATTATGAGTCAATTTAATAGCTAAATCTATTTTAATCTTTCAAGTAATTCATGATATATATTTCAAAGGGACACAGGTCCGATTCAGTGCGTTAAATCGGTTTTGGTTTCTTGGTCCGAAGGCTCAATTTTAATACATTTTGAAACAAGAATACTCTTAAATATCGAAAATAGCATTAATCAACGTTTTGCATTTCGTAGCACATCCATATTGACCGGGCAATTTGAATTGATTCTTTTTTATCCAAACAATGCTCTATGAAGCAGTGCCCTCAAATTGCTAGTAATACTGATTATTTCAAAAGAAAAATTATCATATAAATTATAATCCAGCGTAGGGGCTGTTTCATAAGCTGAACGAACATCCTGTCATAAGCTGAGACCTTTTTCAAAGCTTTCCCCGTGACTTACATTTCAAACGCATTGGGTTTTTCACTTGTCTTGCAGTTGCCTTCAAAGGCCGGTTACCATTTTGGAAGAATATTAGCAACACACAATAATAAACCAGTAGTTTAAAAGAGTAAAACCTGCGTTCTCTAAGGTTACATTCGGTGACGAGATTATTAGAGCAATATAACTCGAAAATTTGATTATAACATTTCTTCATAAATATTTGTGTTGATTTACCTCTTAATTATAAATGTAGTTCCAGAAGACTTAGAAAAGCCGAAATAATGCAAATAAATATCATTTAACCAGCCATCCGTACCATTCACATACGTGTCAGAAATCAGAATACTATATTTATCGTAAACGTATGAATTAAGGCGCTTTCATAGTTCGCTTGCCGATGCAGCAGCATGAAAAGGCCTTTAGAAGGACCCAGCCTGCCCTGGGCAGGGTTGGTAAAGTAATTTACTCCAGGTAATTTATTTGAATTTCTACAGTAATTTACCACGTAATTTACGTCCAGAGTTTTCTACACTATGTAAATTAATGTAAATTACGTCGATGTGGAACTTGCTAATATTTCGATGGCTGTGATTTGTCTGATCTGACATAAGTACGTGACCTTTTCGTGTGGTTTGTGGATTGTGAACGAATGCTTGACGGTCGTTCTGGAATTATTATTTTAAATTTTACAAATTAAGGCAAGATGCATAGACAAAATTTGAAGAAAAAAAATAAAGCAACAAATATCGGTAAACATTTATCAGTGATGACTACAATAATATCATTAACACTAATCAATAATTAGTGGTTAAAAAATAAAATGATGTGATCTAGAAATATTTTATGAATAAAGAGTAATTGTATGATAAATTAAACTTTCATTATTGTAAATTAATTGATTAATTACGAGTATTGTAAAGGGTAAAAACGAAATTTCAATTCTCATTGAAGTCCTACATCTAAACTTTAATAGTATAATTTTCTAAAAATGAAAAAATGTTATTCACGGAAAAAGAAACTGAATTTAATATAGCTATAACGATACATTTTTATTGGTATTAACTTCGTGATGAAAAGGCATTTTTTTACATGAAGTACAATCATCTACACGTCATTAATTTATTATAATCTTGAAAGTCGTTTCAACGTGTTCTAATTTATGAACAATTCTTTCGAGTGTAGGTTAGAATATAATCAAAGTATTATAATCAATATAATATATAATAATGATATAATATAATTGCAAAAATTAATAATAATTCAACACTATTTACATGCCTATGACCTAGAAGGGGTTTATAACCACTGTTCATCAATAGTTTATTGCAAAATAGGCACTTAGCTAGACTTTTGTCTATATTGTTAAATTTTGCTTTCACTCTCTCTCTCTCTCTTAAAACGTATGGCTTATGAAGGAGGTTATGTCACGTGCTAGGAAATTCAAAAGTTCAAAACAGACAGCCGCCATCTTTGTCATGAAATTTACCGGTTGTCTACAGTTTTCTACGTAAATTACTTCATTTAGGTAATTTACGTAGAAAACCTCAAGTGACGCGCCACTTCGAAACCCTGGCCCCATGCAAAGATATTATTAACGTAGATGCGGTACGGGGCGTCGGAGTGGGGAATTATATATATAGGACATCGCATTTTCTGCCCTATCGAGGTGCTGCCCTCATCGTACTACGAAGTCGAATTCTTGTTTTCTCATTCTTCGTAAAATATGACGGTAAAGCAGTAGAAAATTTTTTTGAGGTTAGAAAAGTTTGACATGTATGTATCGCTGAATTTTTTCAGATCTGAAGCTTGATCTAGGTTTTCGGTACAGACTTTTTTTAATTATAAAAAAAATTTGCTCGAAAAATTATATTTTTAATTTTAAAAAAAGTATTATAGAAAGACATTTCAAGATAAACAAGTGCTGAAAGCATTTTTCTTTGACAATTTTTTTTTTTTTAATTGAAATAATCAAATATTTATACCAAAGAAACAACTTTTTTAATGTTTGAAGTATTTAAACATTATTGTTTAAATTTAAAATAATAATTAAAACAAAACATATTTTTGGGTAAGATATTTTGGTTGAAAATGTATATATTATTTTTTAAATCACAAAAATTCTTCTGAAAAATCGAAATGTTAGTTGAAACACACGTGTTTTTATAGAACAATTTGTCGGTAAAATTTTTTGTATTATTTTAATTTTAAATTCAAACAATAAATTTTAATACTTTAAATATTAAACAAAAATTTATTTGATAACACTTTTATTATCGTAATTATAATAATATATAATAACAATAATTAATATAATAATAATTAATATTGATTAAGAAACAGTTTTATTTGGGGAGTCTTATTATTTGGGAATTTTCAAATTCGTTAATATTACAAACTGTTCAGGAAATTTAATAGTTTTCGAATTGTATTTTTTGGGACAGAGAGTTTTACCGAGTCGAGAATTTTGTTTTTCGGCATATTTCAGCCGTCCACATAGAATTACAGAAAATTTGCTCTAATTATAATTTCGGCGCTCGATCTTGTTAATTTTTTACTACAGTATTATTAAAAAGAAATGTGTATGGAAATTTTTGATATTACAAAGTTAAAGATAATCTCAATTAAAAATTTAAAAATTCGCTGTATATCCAATTTTTATTCTTGGGTCTTGGCAATTTTTTTCTAATCCATTTCAGTGACTGGTAAA
>NC_046661.1:2329475-2331961 GCF_010883055.1 Belonocnema kinseyi | reverse complement strand
TAAGAATCAAAATGAAATACTTTTACCTTCGAAATACAAATAAAAAAATTAAACAATTATAATCGTAACATTTCAAGTTTAAATTTGTCACTCTGAAATTGTTACAATTCATTTTCAAATTGTTTACTATTGAAAATTGTTTTTTTTTATTTCCAAACCAAATAGATTAAGAATGGAATATTTTATACTGAAATAATACTTCAGCAAGATTTTGAAATTGAATAAAGGCGCTCATTTAAGAAGCCATTAATTCGAACTTTACACTTGTGTCACTACTAAGGCTTTGCAATTAAATTAGTTCAAATTTTAACGTTAAAATATATAAATTATATCATTTTGAACAGATCTAGAATCACCTTGTAAAATCAATCACTGTTTAGTTTTTAATACACGAACTGCAGTTCAATTTTCAAATTTACTTTCATTTTCTGATTTGTCCCGGGCGCGAGTCTAGCTTTATATTTAAAACAACTTTCATTTTTTTGAAATTGTAATTTTTCGGTTGTAACTTACGGGACAATAATTTTATTCTTTGAAAGATTTTCTACAAATCTTGTTGATAATTTCTACATTCTCATAAAAAAAGAGAAGGTTTTAGTTTTTTATGAAAAATAACTTTTTCGAATTTTATCAAATGTCGACGTTTTAAGGCCCCATGAGTCAGAAAAATAAGTTTTTACGTCGGGGTCTGTTTATCTGTCCGGCGTAGTCGTTGTGGTCTGTATACCAGATAATTTTCGAAATACTGGTCCGATTGGATTGGGCTTTAACACACTGCTCGAGGGACCAAACAGAAAGATCGAGTTCGTTAAACAGCCATTTTTGATAAAAATCCAAAAAGTTGAAGCTTTTTCAAAATTTTTGAGACCACTTTTTTTTTCAAAATTTGAAAATTTTATCGACAGCTATTTATGGTACAAAAAAATTTGAACAATTTATCCTGACAACTTTTTTTGATGAGATCAAACTTAGCAAAGTTAAAGGATTTTCAAAATCCAAAAGACCAAACGAAAATGGACATTTGAAGCAAAAAAAGCTTGATATGGAAAAAAGTCAAGAGGCGAAAAACGCTACTTTTTCAAGGCCCCATGATTATTTTATTAAATTCTCATCCATAATGAGAAGAGTTTTATGCGAAAAATGATTTTCGCGAATTTCATTAAATTTCGACGTGTTGAGGCTCCTTGAGTCAGAAAGACATGTTTTTACATCGGTATCTGTATGTCTCTCTGGCGTCTACGTCGTCGTTATTGTGTTTGTCTGTATAACGGATAACTTTTGAAAGAATAGTCGGATTGGATTGTGGTTTGACACACAGATTTTTTTATTTTAAGAATTGTATGTAAAAATTCTGCTATTTTTATTTTTATAACAAATATTTTTCTTCAATTAAATATTTGCAATAAAAGTGTTTCGAAGAGATTTTTTAAAAATCTTTCGAGGATTAAAATTAGTATTTATAGGTCGACAAAGGTTTGTTTTCTTTACCAAATTTGGCTTCTGTCTAAATTTTTCCAGTTGTTTTTACTATAGTACAATTTACGTTTGCATCTCGGGTGAAGAAATCCATTCTATTGTTTGGCAAATATTCTTTGTAAATCAATATTTTTCACAGAAAATTACCCTGAGTGACAGAACGAAATCGGAAACAATAGGAGTTAATTTATTCAGGAACAAGCTTTTTGAACAAAAATGACCTTGAGTGAACCTTTAATATATATTTGTTAATTTTTACAAAAATCAGGCGTTTATTTTTTTACAAAAAATGTTGTTGTTTCAATCTAAAATTATCGAACACTTTCCATTCAAAAATTCAGACGAAATATTTAAATAGCTTTAAAGACTATAAATTTAAAATGTCTAAATTATTTAGGCTTTAAATATTTTTGAAATTGCTGTTCTGGAGACTAAATAGCACTTATTCTTTTATTAAGAAATCACAACTAAAATTGTTTAAAAAAAGTTTTTAAAAGAGTTTTAAAAACCTTAAAAAAGTTCAGAGGTTTTAATAGTTCAATATATATGATAGAATCTCTTTAAATATGAAATTAGTCTATACTTTTTCATGTTTGAGCTACAATTATTCCATTTTAGAGTTATAAATTACAGTCGTGAAAAACCAATAAAATGTTTTGATTAATTTATATATAAAACAAAAAACCTTTCTATAATTCAATCTAAATGCAGCTGTAAAAATTTAAATTAAAATGCGTTGAATTCAAGGTATAGTTTAAAAAGAAAACTAAAAGCAAAGAATCGACTTTCAAAAGAAACGAAAGAAAGTGACTCGCTGGATTGCAAATGAACATGGAAAATGGTGTATTTTCGCATTTTTAAAATTTAATTCAAACTTTTTCGCCTTTTAACAATTTCTAAAAATTTCTAAAAATTCTGAAAATTCAAACAATAAGGCTGTATTTTGAAAATGAAGCAATTTTAACGTTAAAATTCAAGTTCCTAAACTGAAGGCCTAAAAATTTGCAAAT
>NC_046661.1:2327222-2329375 GCF_010883055.1 Belonocnema kinseyi | reverse complement strand
AAGTTTTGCAAAGCTATAAATGTAAAAATGTTTTAATTGGCAATTTACTTTCAATCCAAATGTTTCTTGTCCAAGCTAAGTTTACCATCAGTGCGCCTCGAACGTGTGCCGAGAGTTGTTTACAGCGCTCCAAGTGGCTCTTGGCAAACTATATCGATTGAAGCTTTCTACGGGGAGCGGTGGGTAGAGGAGAAGTGACTTTTTTCGCCGGACGCGCCGTCTACATTTATGGCGGGCAACTAAGCCCGCACCGCATCTACGTTTATAATATCTTTGCCCCAGGATTGCGTTTGCCAAGTAAATTACCTAAATGAATTAATTGACGTAGAAAACTGTAGAAAACCGGTAAATTACATGACAAAGATGGCGGTTCTCTGTTTTGAATTTCCTAGCACGTGACATAACCTCCTTCAAACCTTAATTAATTTAAGGATTCTGGATATTAAACTAACAAACGGTTAAAACGACGAGAAAAAAGATTTCTACGAGGATTCCAATTATCCCATGGAAAGCCCTAAGTTTTGAGAGAGTGAAAGCAAAATTTAACAATGTATTTAACAGTGCTTATAAACGCCTTCTACCCAGGAAAAAAGAATCCATTGAAAAGGCGACTCTGTGAATTGCGTATCTGTCATTTGCAGATTCAGAAAGTTAAAACAGAATCGGTTTGCGTCTATATGAATCGGTTATTTTCTCAAGCAGCTTCGAATCTGCCATGTACTGCAATGACCATTTCAAGCAAGGTTATACTGAATCGGTTTCCTTCTTTTTGAATGAGACCGATTTTTTTGTGATTAAGCTGGCATATTTCACACGATTTTTTAAATTTATAAATTATCGAAAGATTAAAAAAAATAATGCGCAGGTCTACTAGATTCCTTTTTCTATTTCGGTTATTAGTCTGTTACGGCATAGAAATTAGTCAACAAAATTATAACGACTTTAAAAAACTTTAAACGTCTTTAAAAATCAAAATGGCGGGAATTTTGGAATTCTAGTGACAGATACGCAATTCAAGAGACTTCGAAAACCATTAAACAGAAATGAATGTATTTTTGTTTACTGGGTAGGCCATATGTATGTGAATAGTGTTGAATTATTATTTTTTTCAATCATATTATATTATTATTATAGATTATATTTATTATAGTACTTTAAAAAGGTATCTTTATAACTATATTAAATTTAGTTGCTTTTTCCGGGAATTACATTATTTGACAATTGTACTGTTAAAGTTTAGATGCTGGACTTCAATGATAATTTAAATATAATTTCAATTTCGTTTTTCCGCTATACAATACTCCTTATTAATCAATCAATTTACAATAATGAAAGTTTAATTTGTCATACAATTACTCTTTATTCATAAAATATTTTTAGATCACATAATTTTTCTTTCAAATCACTAATTATTGATTAGTGTTATTGGCATTATTATACACATCACGGATAAATGTTTACTGGTATTTGTTTATTTCTTTTTTTCAGTAAACTTTGCATATTCATCTTGCCTTAATTTTTAAAATGTTTATAAATAATTCTAGAGCGGCAACCATACGGCCATAGTCCTTAAACCACACACAGAGTTATGTACTTATGTCAGATAAGACAAATCACAGCTACTGAAATATTCGCAAGTTCCACATCGACGTAATTTACATTAATTTACAGAGGGTAGAAAACTTTGGACGTAAATTACGGTAGAAATCCACGCAAATTATTTAGAGTAAATTACGTACACAACCGCGGCGCTAGTTGTCCCATCACTCCCTGTTTTTGCATTGTAAACAATAAGAGCAGACCGCTTTTTTTATTTTTGAATAAAAAAATTTTATTTTAGTAAAAAAAATATTGAAATGAAAAAAATGCCACTCATTTTATATTTCAAAACAATTTTGCAAACGATGTATATAAATGCTAATGGAAAACATGAATTAAAACGTCACCCAATAAACTTGGTAAAGTAGAATATTAGATTTGAATTTGAATAAAAAGTTGAATATAATCCTTTTTATATCTGAAAATGCAGTAAATAATATTTATATCACGAAAATACCAGGTGTATACATATGAAACCGGTATTTTTTCAAGAAAAAAACACATTTATTTTAAGAGAATGATAACAAATATTTTATTCAAAGTATGCGCCCTCG
>NC_046661.1:2320141-2327122 GCF_010883055.1 Belonocnema kinseyi | reverse complement strand
GCCAATTAGCACAAATGGTAAGTTCCGACAGTGCCTACAAGTGTGCCTACTGGCCGCTAAATGGCAATACCGGTTTCATATGTATACACCTGGTATATAAATGGTTTTGTGAAAAAAGTTATAAAAATATACAAGTTCAAACTTAATATTTAAGGGTTTAGCGAGTACTTACACTATATTAAATATAATGCGAAAAATGTAATTGAAATTAAAATAAATTTTTATTTATGAACATATAACATAAAAATATATAAAGAACATTAAAAATAGTTCATTCAATAATTCAAATTGTTAAAGAAAAACTATTTTTCAGGGGAACAAATATAAGTTATAATTTTACAAAACGTTCAAGATGTAAATATAATCAATGTTTCAATATTGATTGATATTTGTTTTAAAGTCTTAAAAGGATATAATGATAAAAGAGCAATTGACGAAATTTATTTTTTATTTTTCACTGATTATTAAATAAAATGGTTTCAAATGTAAATTCAGTCAAATTCAATGAGAAATAAATTATATCCATTATATGTATATTCATAAGCAACAGTATGCACGCATGGAAAGTTTAAGCTTAGAACTTTTCACATTTTTTCCCGGGATTTTTTTTACATTCCATTAATAACATTGTTAATTTGTTTTCGACCATAAACTTTAAGAATCATATTTTGTATTAATATTCACAGAAAATGATTAGAAAAGTATTTTGAAATGTTAAATGAGTAATATTGTTTTAATTTCAAGATTTTTTTGCATGGAAATAACATCTTGTTTACTAAAAAATTTTAAAAAGTGATTTAGTCCCATTGCTTTCTATTTCATAAATTTTACAAGAAAATCCAAAAAGTTTTTATTATAATCTGGCTGTGTCATAGGCCCTTCGGATTGATTCTAGAGGAACGAAAACTGAATATATATATATATATATATATCGAGATGTTCTAATGATAGGATGCCAACGCACGCGATCGACTATATGATACTTAACCGAAAATATAAACAAGAAAAAGCTAACCAAAAAGTAAGAGATTGTCCATATATTACGTAAGACGTTTTTCTGTTGTTTGAATAAAGACGAAAATAATATTTTTATCAAGTTGAAAAGGACACAGCGATATAAACAAAAGAAAATTGTCTTACGTAATATATGGACGATCCCTAAGCACTAGAAAGTTTTAGATCGCGGAATTGAACTCGCCTGAGATAGAACTTTCATGATTTGATGAAGCGAGTGAGCACCTTTTAGTTTTGGCCAACTTCTAGGCTCATCTTGCTCAATTACGCGGGCAAGACTTTCTAGCGCTAACTTCTCGGTTAGTTTTTTATTGTTTTTATTTTTGGTTAAGTACCGTCAAGTCGTGTCGCGTACTGGCTTATAAAGCAAAAAATAAGAAAAATGCTATTTTCTCTTCAGTTTTTCGCTGTGAATCTAAATTTGATCACTAAATTTTTCGAGCTTTTACCATTTTTTCCCTACATGCAAAAAGCAGGGAAAAGCCTAGAGATTTTCTGTTCACACAGGCCATAAGAAAATTTGCCTGCAAGAAATAAGTGACTAGGCCAATCTTATGGATTTTGAGCCTCTGAATCCAAATCTACCCTTAAAATTTCTCGTACACGTCTCAGTTTTCCCCTAGATGTAGAAAATAGGAAAACACCTAGGGATATTCTGGACGTTATTTTGATAATACTAGTATCCTCAAAAATAGACACATGGATATTATATTTTTATGTGTCTCGACTTATAGAGACTTTAGATGCAAAATGTAAAGAAAAGCCTAGGGAATTTCTGGTTACACAGTCCCACCAAAAATAAGTTGCACGGGACATGTGACTGATTTCGCACGCAAAATTGCAAAGGATATTAGGTTTTTTCCCCGTGTAAATCTATATGGTATAATCTGAGAAATACCTATAATTTCCCTCGAATTACTTAAGCTAGGGGAAATAGAAGGCACATTAAAGAATTTCTGTGTACAAATTAAGTCTCTGGAAGTCGTTGCACTTAAAAATATAATATCGATGTGTCTTTTTTCGCGCATACTGGTATTATCAAATAACGTGCAAATTATCCCTAGGGGTTTACTTATTTTCTGCATCTAGAGGGAAACTGAGACGTGCAAGAAAAATTCGGAGGCCAGATTTGGATTGAGCGGCTTAAAAGTCATAAGGGTAGTCTACCCTATTGCAAATACGTATATAGGTCATTAATAGGATTCTATATAAGGATCCTATACGTGACCTATATAGGATCCTATGTAGGATCACCTATATAGGTCAGCACAGGAGCTATCGATAGGAAATGAAACAGCATACTGCATAGGATACTATATAGAATGCTATTAGTGATCTATATAGGACAGATGACAAGTCGGAAGTGTTGCGCAATTGTTTTCTATAGCAGATACAGCTGCGCAGTACTTCTTTTTGACTATGCGATTGCCTAGTAGTAGGTACCTGTATAGATTCTTATATGGATTCTAACGTAGGAAGAGGAACCTATACCCTTACCATATAATCATTTAGGATTCTATAAAGGATCCTATGCAGGAAGCTGTTTCATTTCCTATAGATGGCACCTATACTGATTTATACAGGTAACCCTATATAGGATTCCATATAGGGTACTTATAGGATCCTCATATAGAATCCTATTAGTGACCTTTACGGACACTTATATAGGTATTTGCAGTAGGTTAGTGACTTGTCTCGTGCAGACAAATTTTTTGTATTCGCCTGTGTGACCAGAATATCCCTAAGCTTTTCCCTACTTTTTGCATCTAGGGAAAAAATGAGACGTATAGGACAAATTTTGAAGCCATATTAGAATTCAGGGCTCAAAATCCATAAGAGTAGCCTAGTCACTTGTCTCGTGCAGTCAAATTTTTTGTATGGCCTGTGTGACTAGAAAATCCCCAAGGTTTGCCCTCCTTTTTGCATCTAGGGGAAAACTGAGACATTTAGGACAAATTCTGAGGCCATATTCGTATTCAGCGGCTCAAAGTCCATAAGTTTAGCCTAGTCACTTGTCTCGTGCAAACAACTTTTTTTTTGTGGGCCTGTGCAATCTATGTTGCAAATTAAGTTTCATAACCATATAAGTATAATTACGAAAATATCTGTCTTAAAAATTTCACCAATCGAGTGAAAATACGAAATTATAACCTCAAAACTCAGGCAAATCAGGCGGTGATTTTGAAATTGTTTCTTCTAAGTTGCAATGAAGAATTAGTTCAATATTAGTTCAGGATCAACAATAATCACAATCAGTCGAATAAGTAACTATGAAACTTCTATAAAAGCCTATTAGTTTACTGTATGAAGAAGACATCTTGGAACTTTTTCCGTATATTAGCTTTTCATCATGAAGGGAACAAATTACATATAATAAGTATCATGCTGATATTAAGTTTTTACATCTGTAATAATAAGCTTTAACAATTCTAAAGAAACGCTATTTAAAGTTTTTAAATAATATTAAAACTTTCATTATTTCCGAAATATTATGAAAAATAAAATTGCATCATGGTAGTGTAATTTCATGAAAAACTCTTAATGCTTAGAATCTGTTTTAAGAACAAAAGTTTATTTTCTCCCATATATATACATATACATATGTGTGTGTGTGTGTATGTGTGTATATATACTATGCCTGACATAGGACGTCCTAGGAACGTTCCAAAGACGTTCTTGGGATTTTCATATTTTTGTGCCCGTTGGGTTTATATAATATATAATATATATAATATATAATTCAAATGATAAAAACCTACATTATTTAGCTAATTGAATAAACAGAAATCATTTACAGTGCTTGAAAAAAGAATATGTGTAAACCCAACGGGCAGAAAAATATGAAAATCCCAAGAACGTCTTTGGGACGTTCCTAGGACGTCCTATGTCAGGCCAATCAATGTCTCTAAGACTTGCAATGTCCTAAGGATGACCTAAAGACGTCTTAAAGACATGGACGCGTTTGGGACATCTTTCGGACTGACATCAGACGTTTTAAGGGCATCCCTAGGATGACCAAAAGACATGTTATAAAAGACGATTTAGGGATGTCCTAAAGACGTTTCTAGTACCTGCTTAATTTTTTCGCCCAATGGACAGGCAGATTTGCGGGTAGAATATTATTTATAGCTTATTACCTGTAAGACGAGGTGGTAATATATTTTATTATTTAATTACATTTGTATTATTTTATATTTATGTCATTAGAATAATATAGGGATTATAATATTATATATTATAAATGCTATCGCACTTTTCGCAGCAACGTCTGCGAAACCATGCTGAACTACACCGAAAAAGGGGCTATATTAGCGGAACGCCTACTCTACCACAGCTAGAACAAGCCGGCAATAGAGAAAGAGAGGCGACAATAAGACCATCCGCGGGCAGGCATCCAATAGAGGAAGAGTGATGCTTTACGACCCGGAGAAACATTAAAACCAAGGTTTCTCTCAAGCCTAAAGATCTGGCTGAAATGGATGACGAGCTTCGTGGACATTTTTTCGGAGAATCCGAGCTCTGGGCTATCAATTATTGTGTGTATAATGCAGCGAGAGCTTTGGCCGATGCGAACCGTAAAACAAAACCAACGGTTGATCATAAGACCAAAAGACGAATGCATCAATTTGACACAAAGATAGGCTGGGCAAGACAGTACGCGTCCCGCATTCAGTGTGTGATTGACTACATCACATCTGGCAGGAATTTTACCGCCAAGGTTCGAAAGTTCGCGCGCGAACTCCGGACCCGTTATTACACACTCAACAAGTCAAAGCTGCTGACCATCAGGCAGCATATTGTTGAGAGAATACGGATACTATCTGACGCTAAGAGAAGTCTAGGGTGGAGAGAAAGGTGGGTCAGAGAAAATCAACAGTTTCTCTCTGACCCATCTCGACTCTTCCAAGACCCTCCAGTTACTATCGAACACCGACCCAAACCAGAGGAAGTCGAAGTATTTTGGAGAGAAGTCTACGAAGTGCAGCATAGACTGGACGAAGACTCAGAAAATATTAAAAGCTTCGAGGAGTTATGTGTTGCCCTCATAACACCTGATAAAGAATGCCCACCCATCACTACCGAAGAGGTGAAAAAAGTATTAGAAGGGATGAAGAACCATTCCGCACCGGGACCAGATTGTATCAAAACCTTCTGGTGGAAGAAGTTTTCTTCAACCCATCAGCATTTGTCCCGTATTTTCAACTCATATTTGAAGTCGGAAGAGCCGATTCTGGAGTGGTTGGTGGAAGAGCGCACAATACTCCTGCCGAAAATAGGCAACTTAGCTAACCCGAAGAATTACAGGCCAAGAACTTGTCTGACACACTTTATAAGATATTCACAGCTATCCTAAATGATACGATTGTTCGGCAATTGAACCTGTGTGGCAAGAAATGTATGAACAACGAGGCTCAAAGAAAGGCGTAGCCGGGTGTTGGGAGAACCTGCTCATCGATAGATGTATCTGCAAAGATGCAGCATCCTGAGCTCGTTGATACAAACGTCTCATTCGACAGATTTGGTCTTCCGAATTGTCGGCGAGGAACAAAGTATCTGCAACGAACATGCTTGCCGTCCCGGTAGTACTCTATTCATTTGGAGTAGTTCCATAGACGAAGAACGAGCTCAGATCCCTTGATATCGGGACAAGAAAGGTTATGCACATGAACAAAAGCATGCATCTTAAGTCTTCCGTTCCGCGACTGCACATCTCACGCCGTCAAGGTGGTCGCGGAATATTGAGTGTTGAATGTCTTCACAACAGGATTATTCTGGGTACAGCACATAGAGTTGCAAATGAAAGAGACCCTCTTCTTAAAATGGTCAGGAATCACAAAGAAGTGGGCATAGGAGCGTTTCTCTACAAAGCAGCGGAGGAGGCTGCTGAAACACTCGGACTTAACTTCAGTATTAGGGGTGAACAAAATGCATCAAATTTTATCTATCTCGAGTAATCACTCCTGAAAGCCCGGATTAAGAAAGCACCAGAGAAAAACTTTCGTGAACAGCTCCTCGATAAGAGGATGCATGGTATCTTCCACAGAAATGTGAAGAATCAGTCAATGTCTTGTGAGCTAACGTTTGCTTTCCTTAAATCGCCCGGATTGAAGTTTGGTACGGAGGGTTTCATGTTTGCATACCAAGACGGTGTCATTTCCACCTTAACATACCGTCGCCACATTTTGAGCCAAAACATTCCCGATGATAGCTGCAGGGCGTGCCATGCACACCCCGAGCATTTAGCTCACATACTATCTAGTTGTCCAACTCACGCGGGAACGACCTACATTCAAAGGCACAATGCGGCACTAAGAGTGCTTTATTACCATCTCTGTCACTCCTACGGCATTCACCTTTATATCTCTTCTGAAAATGCTCCTAGGAAATGGAGTCAATTGTCGAGAATGGGAAGTGCCGCATATACTGGAACTTTATATTCTCGACAATTGTTTCTGTTGCTCACTCGAGACCTGACATGGTTCTTCTTAACTTCGAGAAGCGAACCATTTTCGTTATCGAATTTTCAGCACCAGCTGTGAAAAACATCATAACCAAGGAGAATGAAAAGAAAGAGAGGTATCGAGACCTTATAAGGGAGTTGCAACGATTGTACCCGGAATATTCTGTTAAACTAATCGTCCTTATCATCGGCGCTCTTGGAGGTGCCAAGCTTTCACTTGCTAATGGCCTAAAAAGCATCCCTGCGTGTCAACAATATGCTAAAACACATGCGGGAAAAATGCAGAAGGCGGTAGACCTTGTGTCGCTCCGTGTTCTTAGGGTGCACGATGCTTTTGTGGATCGTCGTATTGATTCCTTTACAGACTGTAACCATCTATCACACGGTCGTGATTCGTGGTTGTGGCTGAAATTTTACCGTGATTTCGCTGGGAGCGGGTGCAATTTTCCAGGTTAGAACTCGCTCCCGGCGAAATCCTGCGGTTGTCCTTATGACAAATTTTTAAC
>NC_046661.1:2316811-2320041 GCF_010883055.1 Belonocnema kinseyi | reverse complement strand
AATTTTTTTTTAATACAAAAAATTACTAATGGACATTTTGCATTTCCCCTATGACTTTGAACGCAATTCGTTGCTCTTTAAATAAATGTAACTTATTTAAACATTTATTTTTTCCTATAAAATGTAAAGGAATATATGTTCTGAATGAAATGTTATGTTTACTCATTTTATGGAGAAGGAAATTAATTCAAAAACATTATGCTATGCTACTTTTTGTTGTATAATTCATTATTATCTGCATTTTTTTTTTCTTATCTTAAAATGATTTATGTATTTTAATTCGGATTGTGTGCAAAATTGATTAAAAAATTTATTTGATTACTTTTAATAAGTTATTTCTTCATATTTTGTGTCTTACCGCATTTACTAGAATTGACATTTATCTAGAAATTGGCACAGAGATGTCCACTTTTTTCTAAAGTTGGTATTCTATGCTACTTTTTGTTGAATAATTACATAATTTTGTTACATTTCTTCGGTCTCCTGCAGACAGAAAATTTGGGAGATAATTCTATCCTCATTTGCTAAACATTCTAGCAATCAGGATGAAACAACATATGTCCTATAATTAGTTTGCTCTTACAGCTAAAAATTCTAACCTAAAATAATTGTAACGTCAGTTTTATGCCTATAAATTGAAATGCATTTTCAAAATTACCGCCTTGCATTAGTACGTACAACACTAACGCCCGACCTTTCCGTAAATACAAGAAGCTCGTGCCTCGTGTCGTGTGGCATTTGAGAGTTAAAAAATGAATAATATAAACAGTAATGCAACACCAATAATGGAACCAATGACGGAAATAAGAGATGTTTTGATTAGCTGGAAACTTCAGACTTATATTGAAGCTTTCGAAGTAAAGTGAGTATTCTTTGATCAGTGCACGTATAACCTCAAAAAATGTTTGTTTATCATTTCTTTTCGATGCGCCCGATTTTATATATTGATATGTACTGATTATAACTTGTTATTTTAAATTGGCAGTTTTTAATTATTAAATCATGTATGTATCTAATACATAAATAAAGATTTAAATATTTATATATATAATTGATATCCGTATTTTTGCGTCATAATACCTAAAAATATATCGGCCTATTAGCTAGAAAAGATTATAGGCACTTCAGCCAGAAAACGCAGCTAGATAGTCTGTCATGTTTAGCTATATTTTTCACCTAGAATGTCCAGCTGAATCTGGTTAGGTGTGACACCTATACTTGTTTAGCAATAGAAATATAGACATAACAGCTAAATTTTGTAGATACTGTACCTATATTTTGCTTTCAAGAAAATCTGTTCAATACAACTAACTATTTAGGAATACGAAATTCAGCGATACTTTCTAGCTGAGATAGCTAGCATTCTAGGTAATATACCTAAACATTTTTTTCAGTGTAGGCTTCAGCCTAGGGTGGCACAGTTTGGCGGGTGGGAGGGGGCAGCAGAATTTTCGTGCTGTAAATTTTCAAAAATTTTGAATTATTTCTGCACTGATGCAGCCTGAGCCCCTCAGATTTATTGAGTAAATCTAAACATTACATGAATCATCTGATGCACGTTAATTTTACCTTGTATAATGTACGTTATGTAATATAAATAAAAGTGCTACACGACAGCAGTTAATTTTTTAGCCTATAAGGCCTTCATATGCCTAAATCCACCACTGATATTATTTTCTTATTATTTTTTATCATTTAATCCCTAGATTATTCTAATAAACTAAATAGAAAATAATAAAAATTTAATGAAATAATAAAATATATTACTACCTCGTCTTACAAGTAATAAGCTATAAATGATATTCAATTCGCAAATCTGCCTGTCCATTGGGCAAAAAAATTAAGGATGTGGTATAAACGTCTTTGGGACATCCCTAAGTCGTCTTTTATAACATGCCTTTTGGTCATCCTAGGGATGCCCTTAAAACGTCTAATGTCAGTACGAAAGATGTATCGAGAACGTCCATGTCTTTAAGACGTCTTCAGGTCATCTTTAAGACATTGCAAGTCTTAGAGACATTGATATCAATAATAATATAAACAATAATAAATTTCTTCTACATATATTTTTAAATCCTAAAATATTTTATTATTTTTTCGCCTAATTAAGCTATAACTGAAGTAATATTTAAACTTCTCTGTAGTGTTGACTTGACCATTTATATTTAATTCCGAGGAAAAATTACGCCTTTCACTACTCATTTAATTATTTCTTAAAATTATACTAAAATTCTGTTTCTTTTTTCTTTGATAATTTGAAATGTATAATCTTTTTACATTATCATCATTTATGATTGAGAAAGTATTAGAATTGACGGAAATTTGACATCACAGTTTTTCAACGGATCTCCACGTTTCGAGACCTCCTGGATCCGAAAATAAGGTTTTTACAATGGCGTCTGTCTGTCCGTCCGGCTGTCTGTCCGTCCGTCCGTAATCGCGATAACTTAAGAAAAAATGAACGAATCAAATCCATCTTTGGCACATTTTTTTAAGGTCCTAAAAGAAAGAACAAGTTCGTTAACTAGCCATTTTTGATGAAAATTCAAAAAGTGAGCGAATTCTGAAAATTTTTGAGAACACTTTTTTCTGAATTTGAAAATTCTATGTACGCACATTTATAGCATTGAAATGGCCGTCTTTCGACCTAGTACGAAGCCCCCGATTTCGCGTCCCGTAACCCCCAATCTTGCGCGCGACCTCGTTTTACCAGTCACGCCACCCCTCAACGAACCACCACCTACCCCAGGAAAGTGGTGTTCGCCCAGGGCCCCTAAGACCAACACACCGTTTCATACTAAAACACCGCTGGCTGCCGCCAACCTACCGCCAGCTTAGGGAGAATCCTCCAGACGCAACCCAGATACCGACGACGATTTGCTCCTCATACCTATCAGTTCCTCTCCGGAAATCTTATCACCCTCTCCTTCTCAACCGTTCCACTCACCGCCAGCTCCAAGCCATCCTTCAGGCCGAAATATCCGTTTCTAAACCAAATTCCTGATGTCAAATTCCACTCTCTAATAAATAAAAGTTGCGCTTGACAGGTTTCCACCGCTCTCGTACTAAGAGAGGGGTTACCCCGCTAGTGCGATAATAACGCCGAGTGTCACCCGACCGGTTGATATCCTATACCTCGTCGTTCGACGCCTCGGGACAGTCTTACTCGGGCCCAAGGCCCATTATAAAATAAATGAAAGCGTTACTCCTTGGTTTCCGATCTTTCCTGA
>NC_046661.1:2311158-2316711 GCF_010883055.1 Belonocnema kinseyi | reverse complement strand
CTAAGCAACTCCTTGTTTACACTGCTTTTACAAAAAAATTCTTTACCTTTTCTGCATCAAAGTTGTGCTGTTATAGTTGTAAGATATTATTATTCAATTTCCTGCAGGGTTTTTTCACAAAAAGTACGTTTTTTTATCAATAAATGAATGTTCACCTACTGGACCTTTAAATCGCCCGTGTTGCAGTGAACGAACGCTGTGTTCATTTATTGGAGTAAAACTGTCACCCCGCAGGTCCAGTGAATGAACAGCAGGTTACGGAGACCTGGCTGTTGTTTCTTTACACATAAATAAGTTTGTTTCAATTAATGTGATTATAAATATCGAAGCTATAAATATAAACTATAAATAGTTATAGTTTAAATGTATATTTTTTTGGTTAGAACATCAGAAAAGTACGCACGAACTAAATTAAGGGTAAGGCAACTTTGAGGTTAGAAATTTAATGCTTTTTTGCATTTAGAAAACGTTCTTTAACTATAAAAAACATTAATCCGTGCTAGGTACTACAGCGTACTAGACAATATATTTTAATAATGTTTACAGAATTTCCATTTTTACAACACAGTGATTTATAATTGTATTTGCTAATTTAACCTAAAACAACATAGTAAGGTGCTGTATTACAAATGTTATGTGTACTAAAAATCGCAGTTTTCTATTGTAGTCACTAGATAAGAGTTATCTATTTTTAAACGAAAAGTTGCATTTTTTGTAAGGTTAAAAGAACTGATAGAAATGTTTTAAAAATAAATATTACAATAAAAAATTAGGAAAAGTTAACCAAGTTCTGTGTTCAACTTTTGTATTCCCTCCTTTCTTTATATCTAAATGTCTTGTGGTTTTTATTGAAATAATATATTTAATCAATTTCGCCACGCTTTCTAATATTTTACAATATTTAATTGCTAATTTTGTAATGTACCAATGTAATTTTATATCTAAATCCTAATTCTAATTTCTAGTGATTATAGTGTTCATTCACTGGTGCTCTACTGTTCATTCATTGGCTCACAGTGTTCATTCACTGGTGTTTTCGTTAATTTTGTTCTATTTAATTATTTTTTTATAAAGCTTTTTGGTAAAAACAAAATTTGTTTATCGGATTATGAAATTTGAACTCTGAAGAATCTATTTTCAAAAGTTTTGTAAGAATAATCAATTATTATAATATGAAATGGACTAGTTGTAATCAGTGATTTCCTAAAGTGTTCATTCACTGGGTCACTCACCCTATCATAATACAGGATATGATATCGATATTTTGCATTTATTTATTTCTGCTTTGATCCCGAAACAATATTCTTTTTTCTCCTTAGGTGATGATGCGTTAATATGTACAATTCCTCAGGTGCATTGAGGTGGTTATGTTATCCATATTCAATATTCGCGCGCTGACTTATCCAATATGGTTAGAAGTGGTGGAGTTGCTCCTTATTGGTTAACTTTTTTTTAGTTGCATGTGGCTAGACCGTGTATTCTTAGATCAGCCCCCTGGGACTCTGAGTTGAAAATGTACAATGTGTTGACGGTGGCCGAGTGGTGGCGCCAGCTATGCAGTTGGCCTATGATCGTTGCAAAACCGTGGCAAAAGAATTAAATTAAATTTGATAACGAATTAAAAGTAATTTTCTGACAGTTTGAAATAATGCTTAAGTATTTTTAGGTATCTATGTGACAGTTTACATCTTCTAAGCGAAAGAAAAGTCAAAAAACTGATTTTAAATGTAAAAATCTGCAACTATTTACAGATGCTCCGAAATATCCGCAGTGTTGATATTTTGATTAAAAAATGATAGTGTGTTTGTTTTGGTTGTAAATCGGGCTATAAAAGTAATCGGGAGCAAGACAAAGCTTAAAAAATTCAATTTTTTAAAGCGCCAAATGATCCAAATATTCTTAAAGAATGGCAAATAGCTATTTTAAGGGATGATATCAAACTAAAATCTGGTGATGCAGTTTGTTCATTACACTTCAACCCAGACGATATCATCCGAGAAAAGGTTTTTACAGGACTTGATAGAAGTGCTGTGGCAACGGTAAGTGTTACATATAAAATGCATAAATATATCTTTGTGTTTGTACAGTTTTTATATTTTTAAAAATATTATTTTATTGATAATATTGACTGTGAGGCAGAAGGAAATGATCATTATACTTGTTTTTAATTTAAACATGAAATAAAGGGTTTTATTCCCAAAAGGAAATAGCAGTATACGAAGTCAGTTTTCAAAATCATTTGCAAGTTGCTATTTTATCCATTTCACAATGATATATTATCGCCTATCAGGGTATTTAGATTTTTCTTTATTATTCATAATTATTCTAATCGAATCTACAGAAAAAAAATGAACGATGAAAATTAATTTTGATTTAAAATTATTAAATTATGTTTTTTTAAAGAATAATTCACTGAAAATATAAATTATTTTATAGTTTTCGATGGCGGTAATGTAATATAATAAAACTTTTTAAGGGTAAAAATTGGTAAATTAAAATTAGTAACTTTTTAAACATTTTTAATTTTTTAATTTTGCTACCACATGGGCAATAAGATTGTAAGGAATTTAAAAATATTATGTATAACTGTTGAATAATCACAGATGGAAATAAAATCAGAAACAACATTTTTCCTCCAAATATAATAATTTAAAGAATGGCGAAAATGAAACTTTATGAATTTGTACCCAAAGCTGCGAGAAACAAATGGTTTTCGTTTTCTATTTTTATATGCTTTTTTTAATAAGCTAGGGAAACATAAACATATTATTTTTAAGTTTCTAACAAATTTTCTAAATATTTTTTTGAATCTTCAAACATAAGCTATTCTTACACATTTACATTTTTTCAATTTGACGTTTATGGAAGTAAATAACTTAAGATAAAAAAAATTACAATTATTTTGAAAAAGTAGAACGTTTAATAAAAAGTGCATTGACAAAAGTATTTCACCATTATATTTTTAATAAATGAATAATACTTATTACATTTATGTATTACTTATCTGCAGTGAACTGTTGCCTTTAACATAATTAATAAATGACGTTTATAAATATTATTTCTCAAAAATATAATAATCAAATATTTTTATAACAAAATTGTTTTTAAAATTTATAGTTCCCAAAACTATTATACGGATTGAAAATAACAGTGATTGATCAAATTTGCAATTGCTGATTTTAAATTCAAAAGGGTGATTTTGGAAACTTTAATTTATTCATTAAAAATACATTTTGGTTATAAAAATATATTATTATTATTTTAGTTTAAAGAATTAAGTAATAATTATAAAAAATAATAATTGTTTAAACTCAGGAATTTTATTAAAAGAATTCAAAACATCTTTTTTATCAATATTATTTATTAAAAATTAAATAACAAATATTTTTATTTAAAAAATTATTTTTAATGTTAAAGGTTCCAAAATTATTGCTTGGATTTAAAAAAACAATCATTGAAATGATCTCCCTGAATAAGATCATTTAAAGCAGTTTATAATATTACCAAATTTAGAAAATTCCTGAATAATAAAATTATGTGCAGAAAATAGCCAATTATGTCGAAAAAGAATCTGAACGGTTTTAAAACAATTTTTTTCGGATTACATTTTTTTGTTTGTAGTGGAAGTTTCAATAGTTTTGAAAATAATAGAAAATAATTGCAATCTTGAAAAGAATCAGAAAAATTTGAAATGAAATACACACTTATGAAGATTTCCAACAAAAAATTAGAAGCATTTTCAAAACTTTTAAAGGTTTTGAGAGAACAATAAAATTGTCTCTTGATTCATGGTTAAATTTGAAATTATTTCTTCATTTTGAAAAAGGGATTTTAAAAGAAAATTAAATCAGAATTACAAAATCACAAAAAGAATTATATGATGCTTAATAAATATTTCAAAGTTTCAAACAATTAAGAATTAATTTGAAACTTTTGACAAATTTCATTTTTTTTAATGTAGACTGTTTCAAATTTTTAAAAAATAAGCTGAATTAAAATTACAAAAGTTTTCAAGAGAATGAAAAAATTGTCTGTAGATTCCCAGGAAAATGATTTTTTTTTTTATTTTGAAAAATTAACTTAAAAATTTTTAAGACAAATTCGAAAAATTTTAGAAGACACTCAGAACGTTTAAAAGCGGTGTAAAATTCTTAGTTTATACCGAGGAAAAGACTTATTTAAGATATATTATATAAAGTTATATATAAAATTGATTATTTTTTATTAAATAAATGTTATGAATTTGTTTTTGCGATGAAAGAATATACATGCCTAATACTTCAAATTTTGACCAAAAACTTTTATACATGTATAAAAAAATGTTTCATTCTATAAATGATGTATTATTTTACTAATTTTACCTACCTAATTTTAAAGAAGTGCATTTAAATACATAATTAGTTCATTTAAATATTTGAAAATCCGAAATGAATTTAAATAATTATTATATAATATAATTAAAAATATTATAAAATTTAGACTATTTTCTTTACGGAAATTCAAAAATTGGACAAATAATCATGTCAGATTTAATTGCGAATGAATAACAATTTTTTGTTGTCAGTAGGAATGTATTGGGATTTACGGGATTTACGTCTAAAATCAGTGAATTTTACGATTTTCGCAAATTATTTGTAATTCAAAAGATTAAAAAGATCTTAATGATTATTACCTTTTGCCCAGAAATTTCAGAAAATTAATTTTATTTCACAAACGTTTTGTTTTTCACACTTTCGCCTTGCATTATTTGAATTCTATGCCAACTGCATAGCTGACGCCGTCACATGGCCACCGTCAACTCTCATGACAAAAATTTTTCACAGGCCTCCAGATGAGTGGCATGAGCTTTCTTAGATCATGCATTCACTTATTCAGTAAAGTTACCATTTCTTCACAGTACCAGCGCCCTGCCTCGACCTTGTATCTATATGCAGTAGTAGTTTTCTTACGACCCGGAGAGGAAATGTCGGTCTAACTAAGCCAACAGATGGCACCACAAAAAGTAGCTCTGTCTTTTTCATTGAATTGCATTAAGAAAAAGCACAAATAATTAAAAACTTGATGCTGTTTGCAAATAAACAAAAAAAATATATGAAAAAAGAAGAGTTACTATTACTAATTATTTCAAAAGAAAGAAAAAGTCATAAAGAATAAGTAGTTTGATATGAATAAAATTTAATTTTGAGATACATTTTGAAAGCAGTTCGAACTTCATATTCCCATGATTTATTTTGCTGTTATTATTGATTTTATTATTTGTTCTAGTTGAACAAAATTATTTATTGTTGAAATTATTAATGTAGCTTAGGAAAAAATTAATAATATTTAAGACCTCAATGACAAAAATATTTAAAACATATACATGATCAGAAGAATTAATAAAAAATATATTACTTATATCCAATATAAATATTATAACAATTAGAATATATAAGACTACAACTTAATTTACAAAGTAAATTATCTTTGTATCTTTTGTTAAGTTCCTGTGTGTTGAGAATTAACTAGGGAAAGAATTTAATTCAGTGGGGGAGGGGTCTAAGATATACGATC
>NC_046661.1:2304750-2311058 GCF_010883055.1 Belonocnema kinseyi | reverse complement strand
AGAAATTCATAAAAACATTAACTTTCAAAGGTTATATTTATATATTTTTCGCATTAGTGTTCATTCACTGGTGACTGTTCAGCCACTGGATCACTCACCCTAATATCCGTTTTTATATTTTGTATATACATAAGCACTAAATGAGAACAAAAGAACCCTCTTAGGGTACACAAAGTGACATGTTCAGATCTTATATTCATATGAAATAATGATTTTCTAGTATATGATAATAAAATGATATACATATTAATACAAGACAATAATAATATACAGGTTTTTATAAATAAAATAAAATGATCTTTGTTTACAAAGATGTACATAAACGAATAAGCATATAGTGAGATCGCGGGAAAGTTCAATAATTTACGCGTATAAAATTGACGGTACTAACATTTTTCTATATAAAAAAAATACGTTCACATTATTATTTTCAATGCTCTACATTAAAAAATCAATCAATGAACTTTAAAACTTTCAAATTATATAATTTTCAGGAATTTTAAGCTAGAAACATGAAATACTGAAAAATTGAAAAAAAATTTAACTGAACATTTCTTAAATTAGAAATTCAGTTATTTTCTTTTTAAGTACTTTAAACATCCTTCGGAATCTTGAAAATTTTATTTCAAAATCTTGAGAAATCTAGAAGTTGTTTTAAATTTGTTTTAAATTTAAAATTATTTTGAACTCTTTTTCAGAACTTCGAAATATCTTTCAAAATGAATTGAATTTTTTTTACAATTTTTAATTTAAAAAAATAAATAAACAACGAAAACATGCACCCCAGTTACTGAGTTTGTGAATATGGGTAAATAAAGTCAAATATAACAACGTTAACCAGTTCCGGGAAAATCGATTGAGAATGGTCACGCTAGAATTTCACAAATTTCGAAAATCGGTTGGCTGTAGCGATTCAAAGTCAAGTATTTAATTTTTTACAAAAAATTAAAATATGCTTTTCATATATGAGGATGCTGGATTAAAATAAAGAAAAATTTGGAGCCAAAAAAGTTATTCAGTTCGGAGGAAATGAAATTTTTCTATGACAGTGTCGCGGTTTAACATAATCCTTTATGTTTTTATACTCTTGAAAGCAAATCATTGAAAATATTTTTATATTGGATTTGACATTGCTTGGAATAAATGTTATTGGTGCATAAAAATTAAACTAGTTATACCAAAAACACTTCTTATTTAAAAAAAAAAAGAAGAAAATTTGAAGTTTCCAAGTTTAGGTTACCCGGTAATAAGCGTTGAATAGAGAAAAATTAATATTTTAAGATTTCAGCGTAAAAGTGAAGATTATTCTATTATTTTGAACGCCCGAGTTTTCCATCTGTTTAAAATGTCATTATAAGAATAGGAAGTCTCAAAAACGAATTTATTTATATTTCCATAGCGGTCGCCACATGGGTTCCTATTCCCCAAAAGAGAACGTGTTTTCAATATATTTAATTCCTTCTAATTGTACCGACAGTTAACCTCACAGAAATGTCTTCTATTCCCCAAGAGTGTTCATATTTTAAGATTATTTAATTCCTTTTAATAAGTTCACAAAATATGTATAATAAATTGTTTAAATTCCTTCATGTGGAATATAAGTTTTGAAAATTTAATTCCAAACAATTCAACTCCGCCTCTCTAGAGCTAAAATTATTTTAATTCACACATTCAAATAGATTTCTTCGATGCATTATTTGAGAATTTAAATAAATTATTAAAATGTAAATAAATGTAAATTTGAATATTTTTTTAATTTATAAGTTATCGAAAGATTTAATAATAAAACATAGGTTAAAGAAATGATTTCGTTAAATTTTACTAAGTCGATTGGGAGGAATAGGATTTCCACTTTTACTTCTGAAACACAAAGACAAATTTTCAATTTAAACAGATTTCCTGTGAAGAAAGAAAAAGAACTTCAACTATATTGTAAGATATTCAAGCCGAAAAGGCGAATTTTTACAAAAAAGATTGAATTTTCATTATAAAAATATAAATTTTCAACAAAAATTATTTTTTTACCCAAAAATATGAATTTGTTAAGAAGATATTTGAAGTTGCAACAACGTAATCAAATTTTTAATGACTGGAGATGAATGCAAAACGAAAAATATAATAGTAGAATTCTAATTTTGAGAACAGGAGAAAAATAAGAATTACGTAAAAAAGAGGCAATTTTCATTTTTGATACTATGGTTCCCCGAATTATAATGATTAAAAAAAATTGTTATGCTAATAGGTTCAAGAAATTATTATTACGTTCGCAATGTAACCGAAATGATAGTTAAATTTAATTCAAAACAATAAACCCAGTTCAGATCCAATTATCGTTTATATCTATAGCTATAACCTGTGGACATTCTACATCCTATACATATATTTCTTTAGGTACTGTGATATGCTAAAAAATAAAACTCTGCATAATATTAGAAATTTCAATATACATTTCTACGTTTTTGTCTCGATTTTATATATACAATAAACTCGCATCGTGTTTTGGGTTTCATCTTTTTATTTCTGCGCATTTTTTGCCACTCTGCAATGTAATACTGAGGAAGCAAAAATATAAATCTCTAAACTTGTTAAAATCTTTGCTAAATTGTGTCTCCCGGGATCACTGGCTAAGCGCGCATAGTGGTTTCAATGGTGGGGGGCATGGGCACGGACTGGACTCATCCACTCGTCCCTATTGACGCCACTTGAGGTAGCGTCCCATGATTGCAGAATTGCGTTGCGTTTTGCGTAATGCATCAATTCACTAGACATTTCAGCCAATAATATTCTCCTAGTTATTCAGGGAAACACTGTGATTGGCTAAAATGTCTAGTGACACGCCAAGTTATTCAAGCGCATGCATACAATAGAATGAGCACCGCCGCGAACTCCGAGCGCATTCTGAGCGAAATATCGGAAACAACCAATATTGGAACGATACTCGAGAATAGCACTCCTGCTATCGTGTGAAAGAGCCCGAATTTCGGTCAAACTAAACCAACAGATGGCGCCACAAAAAGTAGGTCTGACTCTTTCATTGAATTGCATTAAGAAAAAGCAAAAATAATAAAAAAAACTTGATGCTGTTTGCAAATAAACAAGAAAAAATATATAAAAAACCAGAATAACTATCACAAATTATTAAAAAAAAGAAGAAGTCATGCAAAAAGGTAGTTTAATATGAATAAAATTTAATTTTGAGATACATTTTAAAAGCAGTTCGAACTTGATATTTATATGATTTATTTTGCTAATATTATGGATTTTATTATTTGTTCTAGTTAAATAAAAGTATTTACTGTTAAAATGATTAATGTAGCTAATGAAAAAATTACTAATTTTTAAGAGCTCAATGAGAACAATATTTATACACATATACATGATCAGAAGAATTAATAAAAAAATCAATTTTCTTGCGAATTTGAATTATTTAGTTTAAATTAAAGATCATTTAATTCTATAGACCTTCACTCTCCGAACTTTTGTCTCCTCTATTTTTTTATTAATAATTTCTTTATTTAAAGTATGGAAAAACTAAAATTTTGTACATAACAATTTTTTACGCTTTAATAACTGATCAAAAAAACTTTATATTGCCTTGAATGAATGTTTAGGGACTCATAGGATACAAATAATTTGTTTACTATTTCATTTATTTTGTATAAACTAATTTTATGGACAAATTGACAAATAAACTTAACCCTTAAAGCACCATCCTTTCTTATAATTTCACAAAGCGCCATGAGGAGTCGTGGGCGACCTCAGCCGGAAAATTTCATCCTTGAAAGAGAGTATCCGTTATATCAATTCAACAAAATAATTAAATACTCTCCAACTATCCTTTCAGTGTGAGGATAAGGTTATATTAATGAAAAAAATCTTGGTGCGCCTAATATATATCAATAATAATATATCAAGAATATGTAATCGACATTAAGAGCGGGTATATTAAATTTCATATACATTTATGTTAATCACTTACAAGAAAAATCATATAATTTCATTTTTCAAAAATTTTAAATAAGTTTCGCTGTAATTTTCGATTCAAAGTGATAAAACATGATACCTTCTTCCCGTTAACCAAAAATAAAATTGGATTTCAAGTCGAAAAGATCAATTAAGCAAATAAATAACAGACTTAACCTTCAATTAACTGTATTCGCATTGAATTTTGGCCATTTAGAGCGAAATTAGGGAAAAAATGTAACCGTGCATTGCACGTTTATTGTAAATGAACACTAAGTCCACGAATTCTAAATTATTTAGTCAATTAAGAATATTTGACAAGATTTAAATAAATGAAAGCCGGTTGAGTTTTGACGCACATTGCTATACTGACCTGTATATTAAATTTAATACACTGTTTTACACTCCTTTTCTACACTGTTAAAAATAATATTAAATTTAATATACCCATGTATGTTAAAATTAATATATGAAGTATATGAAATCGCCATTAGAAGCGCGTATATTAAATTTCATATACATTAATGTTAATCACTTACAAGAAAAATCATATAATTTCATTTTTCACAAATTTAAAATAAGTTTATCTGTAATTTTCGAATCTAAATAATAAAACATGATACATTCTTCCTGTTAATCAAAAATAAAATTGGATTATAAGTCGAAAAGTTCAATTAAGCAAATAAATAACAGACTTCACCTACAAATAATTGTATTCCCCTTAAATTCTGACCATTTAGAGTAAATTAGGAAAAATTTTACCCGCACATTGCACTTTCATTATAAATAACAACTGAGTCTACGAATTCTAGATTATTAATTTCATTGAGAATATTTAACAAGATTTAAAGAAATGAAAGCAGGTGAGTTTTCACGTACATTGCTATACTGAGCTGTATATTAAATTTAATACACATGTATATTAAATTCACTACACCAATGTATGTTAAACTTCAGTAATGGTAGTGCATCTTTGCTTCACAAACATGAATATTAAACCTCATACAGAGTTTTCTAACAGCGTAGTGCATACTTCCTTCAGACACATGTATACTAAGCCTCATAGCGATTTTTCTAACAGTGTACTGCGCATGCAGCAACTCTTGCTTTTCTCGACATATACAGGGAACGAGCGCTTGCGAAAAAATCTGGACACTTTATTGCAGTACTCACACTCCTTTTCGCTAGGACACACAATATTTTTCGAAAATAAAAATTAAAAATCTGTTATAAAAAATCACCAAGCAACATGTGTGGTCGTAGACGAGCCTCAGTTATATTTTACTGAATATTATAAAAAATACATTTTTTAAAGAATATCCATAGCCATTGTAGCGATTAAAAAAATACAAATTTTTATAAAACCTTACATTTGAATATTTTGACACGATAATTATTTATAACAGTGGTTATTGTTAACATTTGAATTATTTTTGTTATTAAATGTCATTTCTGTATTAATGTGAAGCCCTTTTAGTAAAAAATAACATTTTACCGATAATAAGACTATTTGTCAATTTGTTTATAAAAAATAAATGGAAAAATAAACAAATTATTTGTATTTTATCAGTCCCTAAAAATTAATTTAAGACAACATAAAGTTTTCCTGCTCAGTTATCAAAGCGTAAAAAATTGTTATGTACAAAATTTCAGTTTTTCCATACTTTGACTGAAAAAATTATTAATAAACAAATAGAGGAGACAAAAATTCGGAGCGTCAAGCTGAACGAAAAAAGTGAATTTCCTCGTACTGTGCGTCATGAGAACGGTACTTTTGTTTATAGAGTTTAATAGTTTACAGCCTGTTCATTTTAGAAATTGCTGTTTTGCCCTATGAGACGTTTACCTATTTGCCCAGCTGATGGAATAAACATGGCGGACAATAATACTCTCCTTTATAGAGCCTTAGTACTAGCAGAGATGAGGTGGGAGATTGCCGATCTCATGTATTCAATTTCGAGCGATTTTCCGCAGCGCCCCCTCTGACACTAAGTTTTTGCGAACTAAAATAAAGTACCCCCAATGACACATAGCCAGCTTACGAACTACAATAGATGATATACGGTTCTATTTGGGCGGTCAAGCAGCCTGGAAGCAGAGTGCGGCATTTTTCCAGTTCTTTTAACAGCTAGAGTTATGAGTCGGTTATATTACTTTGAGAACGGTAATATACCGAGGGCTGACAACGTAAATGGGAGCGTGATACGGATAAGGCCAATTTTCACATGAGATGTTCGTCTGAAGATGAGGAACGTAAAAATGGGTGCCTGGCAGGTGTGAGTGGATGCGTTCACCTGTGGCGACCTGTCAAAGGTGCGAATTTTTGGCAGTTAACTTACGTGACT
>NC_046661.1:2301589-2304650 GCF_010883055.1 Belonocnema kinseyi | reverse complement strand
AAAATTAAACAACAAAATCGCTTCACTTTAAAATACCCATTATTTATTATTGTTAAAGTTTATGTTTTGTCGCGGAGATACATTCGATCTTTATTACCGTGATGAATGTCAAGTTTCCCAGACCCAGCGTGGGTCATTGGCGTAGGCATTGCGATCGCATTTTTAATGCTATAGAACTGCATTAAAAATTCACCACCAAGAATTTGTAATGCCTACGCCAATGACCCACGCTGGGTCTGGGAAATTTGACATTCGTTACGGTAATAAAGATCGAACGTACCTCGACGACAAAACATAAACTTTAACAATAATAAATAATGGGTATTTTAAAGTAAAGCGATTTTGTTGTTTAATTTTTATAATCATATTCATCTTTATTACAACTTTCTACGATAATCAGAAGCAGAGAACGTGACACTGATTATGATTATTTATAGCAGAATAAGTTATTGTTTTAATTGAAAGTGGCTGACACCAATTCATTGGACAAGACTTACTTTATTCGTGTACTAATTTTCAGCACACCTTCTTTTAAATTGCTAAAGATACAGCAGGTGATTGAAAAAATGGGAAAAAGAAGGAAAAATGCGAATAACTTGGTAAATATTAACATTTTGAACAAATACTTCTTATTCATCTTGGAGTATACCTGTAATAGAGTACCTTTCGTCTCTTAATAATTTTCGAAAAAATCACTTGTTGTCAATAAAAAGGGCTTTTTATTCCTATGGTATTTCTTTAATCGATGTTTTCTCCAAATATATCAATTTTATTAAAAAATTATATACCTATGAAAATATGCATCTTCGGGAGTGGACCAACTTTTGTTTCAAACTTTTTCCTGTAAAATCAATTTCAAGAAATTTCACCTGAGTTTCCGGCGACTTCGAAGCCGCCTGGCAACACTTTTGCATCCAGGTAAATGCCTGGCAATGCGCAAGTGCTATTTCTAATGTCAGCCCCTACATGTACACCAATTTTTAACCTTATCCGAGTCACGTAAGTTAACTGCTAAAAATTCGCACCTTTGACAGGTCGCCAAAGGTGAACGCATCCACTCACACCTGCCAGGCACCCATTTTTACGTTCCTCATCATCAGACGAACATCTCATGTGAAAATTGGCCTTATCCGTATCACGCTCCCATTTACGTTGTCAGCCCACGGTCTATAACGAGAATAATAATATAACCGAGAAATAAATTCTCTGAGAATTTATGAGAATCTCAGAATTTATTTTAATTAATAGAACATTACAGTTTTTTGTTAACTTTTCGATTGAAAATTTTACTCTTTTTTGAACGTTTTTATTTTAAAGTTTACCAGCTTCAGCAAAAATTAAATCTTTTTTTGATCAAAATGCAACTGTTTGGTGAGAAATTAAGCTATTATACTATTTTATTGAAAACTTAACTATTTCGTAGAATATTTACTTTTTGTTTAAAATTTATATTTTGGCTAAAAATGTACTGAAATCTTTTTTGGATAAAAGTTCCACTTATAAAAAAAACTTGTTTTTCATAAAAAATTTATCTTTTTTAGTACAAAATTGATATTTTTTCGATAAAAATGCAAAAATTGTAACAAAAATTTCTTCTGCTACATTTTTTTTTGATAAAAATGCAACTATTCGCTAGAGTATTTAACAATTTTGTTAAAAAGTCATATTTTTTTATTAAAAATTCGTCTTTTTGGATCAAAAATTCAATTTTTTTGGTAGAAAATGATTTCTTATTAAAAAGTTCATAGTTTGATCGTGAAAACTCGACTTTTTTTGTTAAGGATTTATATTTTAAGTTGAAAAGTTATCTCGTTGGTTAAAAGTTTAATTATCTTGTCATAAATTAATATTTTCAAATTGAAAAATCAACTACTTGGGTCAAAGTTAAACTACATTGTGAAATTTAGATTATTGAAGTCTTGTATCTTATTGAAGTCTTGTATCAGCCATATTTCAATAAACACTTTTTCACAGTTATTATATAAAACGGCTTTTTTTATTTACCACTCAACTACCCCCTTCGGTTACTACAGTTATCAGAAGTGGGATACGACAGGCCCCCGGTATTTGGGAAAACTAAAAGTCAAATTTAATGTGAATATTCATCAAAACCGTTACGACGGTAGGAAACATGGCTAAATCGCTTCGGTTGTGAAGTTGAACAAAGGATATGAACGCGACGTAGTCACGTTTACACCTCTGACGTTAATCGGTTATGGGCTCCGACGAGTGAATGTTCGAAATGGGTCTCCTGAAATTGAAGACTTCCGCGGGTTTGATCCAAACGGCCAACAGCGTCCCGTAGACGAAGATTTAAATAGTGTGGCTGGATCTGAGTATTCTGGAGTCTACAGAGCTCCAGTAGGAGAAGCAGTCATGGCAAACGTAGGAGACATTATTGCAGCGACTACGAGGGCTGTGATGGAAGTCATGCGAATTGGAGGGCAGATGGACAACAGTGGGAATCATCAAGAAGTTGCACAAAGGAATAATGCTAGACCAGTAGCGCCCAAATACAGTGAAATCGGAGATTTGATTCCATTATTTTGGGAAGATGAAGGAGATGATGTCGAAAGATGGATTCGACGAGTTGATGAATTCCAAGCGGCTTACAAGGTTCCAAACAATATTATAAAACTTCTGGCTTCGAGAAGACTAAAGAAGCGTGTACTAGACTTGTACAATAATACGCCCGGAATTGTTGGAAAATTATGGGCTGAGTTAAAAGCTGAGTTAACAGTAGTCTACAAGTGTCGTGAAGTTTCTCTTACTCGAACGAAGAAGATGGAAGCCCATGTTTGGAAGGTAAGGGAGAAGTTCTCCACATATTTTCAAGAAAAGTTAAAATGAATTAACAAATTAGACTTGACAGAAGAATTGTATGATGGAAGCCCATGTTTGGAAGGTAAGGGAGAAGTTCTCCACATATTTTCAAGAAAAGTTAAAATGAATTAACAAATTAGACTTGACAGAAGAATTGTATATCGAGTATGTACTCGATATACAATTCTTCGGTCAAGTCTAATTTGTTAATTCATTTTAACTTTTCTTGAAAATATGT
>NC_046661.1:2297498-2301489 GCF_010883055.1 Belonocnema kinseyi | reverse complement strand
TAAGCCGCTTGGAATTCATCAACTCGTCGAATCCATCTTTCGACATCATCTCCTTCATCTTCCCAAAATAATGGAATCAAATCTCCGATTTCACTGTATTTGAGCGCTACTGGTCTAGCATTATTCCTGTATAAAATCCTGTAACCCTTCTATCATGTGATAGAAGGGTTACAGGATTTTTTTAATAAAACGCATGCACGAGCAGGTAATTGCAAGAGACGCATAGATAAGTTAGACGGAATTCAGAGAAGAACCAAGGACGAACCACGAAAGGATTTACGGAAAAGACCGGTGCCGAATTTGTTTTTGGGGGAAAAAATGCGAACTTTTGAGACCTTATTTGATTATCTGACCACCGAGCCTGTCTTAGATGTTCATAGTCCTACTCTTTACACGGAGTTATACACAGATGCGAGCGCGTTAGGTTTCGAGACTATTCTTTTGCAGCAGAAAAAAGATAATTATTCACATCCCTCATTTTATTGTAGCAGGCGAACTACCGAGTTAGAAAGAAAATATCACAGCTACGAGCTAGAGATGCTAGTCATGCTTTTTGCGTTAGAACGATTTCGAGTTTACTTGACGGGAATACCCTTTGTAATATACACCGATTGTTACGCGATTAAACAAGCCCTAAATAAAAAAGAAATCAACTTGCGTATTAATCGATGGGCCTTGTTTCTTCAAAGTTTCTCGTATACGATAGAACACAGAGTCGAACACAGAGTCGAACACAGAGTCGAATTGCTCTTGAGGGTATACTGGTTCCCAGAGTTGCGTAAAAAAGTAAAACAATATGTGGGTAAGTGCTTGAAGTGTTTAGTGTATTCTGTGCAATCTGGTAAGAGCGTAGGTGAATTACATCTATGGGACAGGGCAAAAAGACCTTTCGAAGCAAGTTTTATCGACCACTATGGACCCTTGAAATCTGCAAGGCTTGGTTACAAGTATATATTCCTGGTTATTGATGGTTATACTAAATTGGTGGTATTCTACCCTGTAAAGTCGACATCAGCGAAAGAAGCAAAAGCGAAACTTGAGAATTATATAAATAACTACGGTAAAACGAGATCTTTAGTTTCAGATATAGGAAAAAGTTTTACTTCTCAAGAATTTGATCAGTTTATGAGTGCAAGAGGTATCAAACATATCAAAGTAACTGCTGGCACTCCTCGCGCAAATGGCCAAGCTGAACGTGTATTTAGATTCCTAAGCTCAACTTTGTTTAAAATAGTTGAGTCTTCTGATTAGAAAAAGGGCCTAGAAAATGCGCAATTTGTAATTAATAACACTGTAAATAGAGCGACAGGTTGTTAACCAGCTCGTCTTCTTTTCGGAGCAGACCAAGTAGGGTTACCTGATGAAGAATTTTGAAAGATTTCATTAGAACTCAAAAACAAAGAGGGACCACCTGAGCTTAGAGCTAAGTTGCGTAAAAAAGCCGATGTAATATGCGAAAAAATGCGATTGAAAAACAAAGAAGCGTTCGACGAAAAACACAAATGTCTTACTAAATACAAAAGTGGTGATTACATTATGATACCAAATGTGGTTACAGAAAAAGATGTTAGTCAAAAATTGTTACCTAAATTTAAAGAACCCTACGAAGTAAAGAAGTTCTTGCGTAATGATCGTTACCTAATAGAAGATATCGACGGGTTTCAGATGACTCAAAAACCGTTCACTAGTGTTTATAATTCTGACAGAATGCGTACATGGGATGGACAAACAATGACTCCCTTTGTAGACGATCCTGATGACGGGGCGATGATTAGTCTGGAGAAGCCGAGCTGTAGTCGATATATTTAAATCGAATCATTTTGAAATTTCGCGCCGATGTGCGAGTGACATCTACAGATGGCGTTTGATTATTGTAGATAGAATCTTCCATTCGATAAAAGAAAAAAAGTTTCAGCCTTATAATAGCCATATTTCAATAAACTCTTTTTCACAGTTCTTATGTAAAACTGTCTTTTTTATCTACCGCTCGACTATCCCCTTTGGTTACTACAAATTTTTAGTTAAAACTTTGCGTTTTTTTTAAACAAAATTATTTTTTAGGTTGAAATTTCTTTTTTTTTGCGTAAAAATGCATCAGTTTCGTGTAAAATTAATTTTTTGTTGAACAGTCGTATTCTTTCTTTCAAAATTAAATTTTTACAAAGAAAATTTGTCTTCAGGTTTCAAGGTTCAATAATTTAGATAAACTTTTATTCATTTTTTGAGAAAAAATCTTTATTTGTTGGAAATTCGTCTCGCTGGTTTTAAAATTCTTTTCTTTTGTTGTATAAATTTAATTTTTTTTCCATAAAATATAAACTATGACAGTTTTTCGTTGGTCATTTGTCTTTTTAGGTTGGATATTGAACTATTATGTTAAAGATTCATTTATTTTGTTGAAAATTCCAGTAATTTTTTAAAGAGTTATCTTTTAAAGTAGAAAAAACGTCTTTTTTGTTTGAAATAAATTAATACATATGAAAATTTTAAATTTGTATATGAAAAATTGTAATTCCTGAACATGTCTGAGCTAGAAAGTAATATATATTCAACCGCTGATATAACCTGAACAATAAAAATATTGTTAAAAATTATAAATTCTTAAATTCTCCTAAATTCTTTTAAATTATATATGCGCTGTTTTAGAACTAGTATGTAGGGCGCTAGAACCCTATCACTGAATACTTACCAGTTAATAGTATAAAGAGCGGTAAACATTTGAAATAATTCAAATGAAACAAGAAATGTAGTACATCTAGAAATTGAAATGGATCTTTATTATCAGAAAGAATAATTATTAATCATGAATGACAATCATAAATTACATGACAACTCCTCTCTGTGTCTCGAATTAATAACTTCTAATAGATGGATGTAAAGAATCAAAAGGTAGCATTTAAATAGCTATGTACACTCATATATATATATATATATATATATTCGATCCCCGCTGGAGAACGATTCTGTTCGGTTTTGATTCCTCTAGAATCAAACCGAAGGGCCTATGACAAAGCCACCGAACGCGTCCTCGGGTTGCGGATAGAGGGTCCCTGTACCAAGGATTTCTGCTGAATATGGTTACAAAAATAAATAGGCAGTCGCGGACAATTGTCCAGGGGTGGCCCCGAAGGAATTAACCCCCAAGCGGAGGTGTGAAAACCGTGCCGAAAGCTGAATGGCATCTGGGTGAGGTGTCTAGAACGATGACTCTGGGATACCGGGCGACCTCTCAGAGTATGGTCAAAGCTGCTGACCATCAGGCAGCATATTGATGAGAGAATACGGATACTATCTGACGCTAAGAGAAGTCTAGAGCGGAGGGATAGGTGGGTCAGAGAAAATCAACAGTTTCTCTCTGACCCATCTCGACTCTTCCAAGACCCTCCAGTTACTGTCGAACACCCACCCAAACCAAAGGAGGTCGAAGTATTTTGTAGAGAAGTCTACGAAGTTCAGTATAGACTGGACGAAGACTCAGAAAATATAAATAGCATCAAGGAGTTATGTGTTGCCCTCATAACACCTGATAAAGAATGCCCACCCATCACTACCGAGGAGGTGAAAAAAGTATTAAGAGGGATGAAGAACTATTCCGCACCGGGACCAGATTGTATCAAAATCTTCTGATGGAAGAAGTTTTTTTCAACCCATCAGCATTTGGCCCGTATTTTCACCTCATATTTAAGGTCGGAAGAGCCGATTCCAGAGTGGTTGGTGGAAGGGCGCATAATACTCCTGCCGAAAATAGGCAACCTAGCTGACCCGAAGAATTACAGGCCAATAACTTGTCTGAACACACTTTATAAGATATTCACAGCTATTCTAAATGATAGGATTGTTCGGGCAATTGAACCTGTGTGGCAAGAAATGTATGAACAACGAAGCTCACAGAAAGGCGTAGCCGGATGTCGGGAGAACCTGCTCATCGATAGATGTGTCTGCAAAGATGCAGCATTCTACCAGGGTGACCTATCGATGGCCTGGATTGATT
>NC_046661.1:2291299-2297398 GCF_010883055.1 Belonocnema kinseyi | reverse complement strand
TGATGCCGCTTTGGAAAACCAGATTTACTATCTCATCTGGAAAAAATCGTGTGACAACTAACCAGGTCACCTTTCAGAGAGGTGTCTTTCAGGGCGACACCACGAGCCCACTCCTCTTTTGCCTTACATTATTTCCACTATCTCTAGCACTTCGCCATTGCGACGGGTACTTGTGCGGCAAATCTGGAGATCGAAAGTACAAGGTCACCCATGTATTTTACATGGACGATCTTAAGATCTATGCTAAAAATAGAGAGCAACTGCATCTAGCTCTGGGGATTGTCGAACGGTATGCTAAGGAAATTGGAATGGAATTTGTGTTAGACAAATGCAACGATTGTACCCGGAATATTCTGTTAAACTAATCGTCCTTATCATCGGCGCTCTTGGAGGTGCCAAGCTTTCACTTGCTAATTGCCTAAAAAGCATCCCTGTGTGTCACCAATATGCTAAAACACTTGCGGGAAAAATGCAGAAGGCGGTTGTCCTTGGGTCGCTCCGTGTTCTTAGAGTGCACGAGGCTTTTGCTGGATCGTCGTATTGATTCCTTTACGGACTGTAACCACCTATCTCATGGTTGTGAGACGTGGCTGTGGCTGAAATTTTATCGCGATTTCGTTGGGAGCGGGTGCAATTTTCCAGATTAGCACCCGCTCCAGGCGAAATCCAAATAATAATTCAAATCAGTTTGACACGCGCGATCTCCGACTACCGCACGTGTGATCTCAACCGCGAGCATACATAAATTATGTATCATGTAAAGGGTTGAAGCGAAAAGGCGCCCTCAAATGCCGTAAATTATGTTCTAAAACGCGATTGGATAGAAAAACGTAAATCGATAAGAATCGTAAAAATGCATTTCTGAGAATCAGAATCTCATTATTTTAGCTTGAAATGTAAGGGCTACGATTAACACACATGACCATGATAGGTTAATTTAACATTAAATTATGTAACGTCAGAAATTCTATTGGCTAGAAAGACAATTCCCACTCTTTTTTGGTAAAAACCGAGGTTATAAATATGTTCTAGAACATAGAAAAAGCTCAGATATTTGCGGCTCTCCGTTTGCATTTCAAATAATAAATCTGCGACACTCGCCTCTCTGAATTATTGAAATTAGACTAAGAATATTTTTCTTTAAAACTGTTAACCAAAATTCAAGCCCAATAAACTTTACTTACTCCGGCAATTCGATACGGTTCGCCGCGGTCAACTTTAGTCGAACTAAATCTTAAGCGAAGTGTGAATAAAAATCATTTGATTAAAGTTTATTTAATTGAATAAAACTTTAAAAATGTCAAATCCGGACGAAATCTTATTTGTGTAAATCATACTATTCCCGGCTGTACGTCCTCCAATCGTTTACTTCACTGCAACCAAGTCCGTCAATGATGGGGTAAAAACCTGGCTTCGTCCGATATGTCGGGGCACACTGCTCTCATCAGATCACTTGATTGCGTTATAAAGCTTGTGACAAAAATTGATTGCTCACACAATTAAGAGTTTTATAGTTATTACTATTATTTTATTATTAAACTTTTACTCGGGTAAACCTGGTTATACATTATAGCCACGGACTAAGTCAAGTGATTGATGAGATTAGAATGTTATAAATTAATTAAAAAATTTAATACGATGCTTGAAACCTCCTGAGATGATGTTGTAGGTATACAATTACGAGCGGCTACGAGCGTTGAAGGTGCCAACAGACAGGTGTATAATAAAACCGCCTTTTCAGCTGCTGCCAGTACCCTACTGACTCCTAAATGTTCAAGATGTTCAGTGCATCTTGCGTGCACATTGTCTGTAGACGAAATCACAATAGGATTAATAGATACACGATTCACATTCCTCCATATGGTCTTTACTTCATGCCTTAACTCGCTATACTTGTGGATCTTGGTTGTATAGGTTGGCTGCAAATTTCGGTTAAGCGGACAAGCAATGTCGATGATGTAGACTCTTCCACCTTTTTTTCTCGTATCACGATGTCAGGTCGATTGGCCCGGATGTAATGATCCGTTTGGATAGTAACATCACAATATAACATGTATTCTTCGCTTTCTAAAACAGGCATTGGAATGTATCTATAGAAGGGCACTCATTCTTTTAAGAGTCCTAGGTTTAGGGCAAGTTGTTGATGTATAATGCCCGCTACATCATTATGTCTGTGCGTATATTCTCTCTGAGCCATTACGCGACAGCCATCAATAATGTAGCTTGATGGATTCGTTGGTATCTCCACATAATCGGCACCGGTCAGCTGCGTCTTGATGTAACACGTTTACCGACTGCGAGTAAAGCCACCCACGCTTTAACTTGACAGACTGTATATAAAAAAAAGTTTCAGCTCCACAGAAAAACTTGCAAACAGGTCGTTGCATGAAAAATGTGTTACGACATACAAGCTTTGTTTCTCTATAAACTTTCCGAAAATAATCGTATAAAAATTTTATGATAAAAAAATCTAATTGTTAAATAAATTGTTTCAAAAATGGTTGCATCACAGTTCGAAAAAGTGACCTTGATATTCATAATCCTATACTTCTACGGACGAATAAGAAAACAATGAAGATATCCTTTTAGTGAAACATAAAACGATCGCCATTTTTTATTTAAGTACAGCAGTCTCGTCTTCATTTTTAATATTTCTATGAAAGAATTTTTTAAAGCAAATGTATCTTTTCACTTAAACGTAAAATGTTCCATTTTGTCTATTAAAATATAATGAAAGGTCCATAATTTGAACCCCCGCACAGTGGGACGAATCGCGATTTTACTGTTCATAATCCACTAAAGCCGGAAATTCTTGACCAAATTTGATGTTTTTATTTTCGAAAATGCTCAGAATTAAATTCTGCGGAATGTAATTAGGACCGATCTTCCAATTTGCTTTGTGGAATTTATTATTTAAACAAAGACAACGTCAAAACTTGACATTTTACAAATTTTTTTTCTCCGAAGAAAAGACTTAAGAGAAGTCGCTTTCTATCGGAATTATTGCAAATATAATTAAGGAATATGAAAATTTAGTTTAAGATTTTGTTCAAATATTATTATTATAAATATTCTAATACAAAAATTGTAATATTTTATTTTTATATTTTCAAAGTATTGTTTTTCTCATCAGCCAACATTCAAATTAATTCAAAATTATAATTAACAGTTATAGGAAAATAAAAATATTAAATGCTTATATTATTAATAACAATGTTATCAACAAATTAAAAAATTTAGTGTTTTCCATCATGAAAAAAATGTTTTTTTTCTGCTCAATCATGTTGAATTTTTCTATGTGGTTATAATTCATCAAGAAAATGTGGCAATCACTCTTTATTGTTCTTATTATTAATAATATTTTACATAAACAGTCATCTGTAGCAAGTTTGCGCCTCAGTTAGCGGTTTTTTTGTAATGATTATTGTAATGCATCTCGATAGTAGTACCTAATATTAATTAACTTTTTGCATAATTCTGAATGTAAATAATTATTTAATATCATTTTAATTCAGAAATACTTAGAAAATTACTTTATAATTAGGCACGACTATCAAGATGCATTACAATAATCATTACGAAAAAAACCCCGAATGCAGGCGCAAACTTGCTACAGGTGACTTTTTATTTGAAATATTATTAATAATAACAACAATAACGAGTTATTGTCACACTTTCTTAATAAATTATATCGGATTAGAAAGCAGCAACATGATGAAGCAGAAAAAATAATTTTTTCCCGTGTAAAACGCTATATTTCCGAATTTGTTTATAATATTCTTATTAACAATATAAATATTTAAAATTCTTATTTTCCTACAGCTATTTATTTTAATTTTGAATTAATTTGAAAGTTGGCTGATGCGATAAACATTACTTTCAAAAAATTAAGATTAAATATTATAATATTTATAATAATAACAATTCTTAAATTATGGTTATTCTTCATCCTTAATACTACTTCTACGAGATATTTAGCAATTTTTATTCAAGATAAAGTTTTTGTTTGTGGTTAAGCACCATATGAAAATAATTGTTTATAGAAATTGTTTATAACAATAGGGTTGTTTCCAAAGTCAGATATAAGTTTTTAATAAAAGGATCCTATAGTATATAAAATTCTAATTTTAAAAACGTACATAAATAATTTTTTATATATTGTTTACTAGTTTTAATTTAATGTTGAAATATGAATTTTCTATCACAATGTCGATTGGAGGGCCCCTTTGACGTCAAGTGGTCGGATTTTCCACGAATCACAGCTCATGTCTCAGTGATTCTCAAATATCTTTTTCTCTGCCGATGTTTTGTTTTCGTTATCTGTACCTCGAAAATAGAAGTCGCAAAATATTGTTTAAAAAAATGTCAAAGGAGGGTTTCGTAAAAGCCAAGAGCGCAAATCTTCCGAAAATAGATATATTCACGGTATGTATAAAGAATTCATTGGAAAGGTTCTTAAATGTAGTCATATTTACTGAACAATTCGTAAATATGTACGATTTTTAAACGTGTTAATAATTGCACTTAATAATTTCCTTCAACGTACTATTGACTCTTAATCCAAATATTATAACAGGATAAAATTTTTTTTACGTAAACCTTAACAAATAAAGCTATCAAATCAAAAAGTTGTTGGTTTTCATCAAAACCACATCGTCACATGATAGATAATTATGAGAACCTCTGAGTCACGTGACACCAATTTGAATAAGTGTTTTACGGCCTTCAATTTTTAATAATTTTTTACTGTTGAACAACTCAACAGAAAAAAATTAAAACGCATCTTCGATTCAGGTTAAACTTATGTATTAAAAAACGATTTTATCTAAAATCGTGAAACAACCCTATTGACCTAAATCTTAAACCTAATGTTCATATTCCTTAAGTCCATTTTCAATAATTCCGATAGAAAGCGACTTCCCTCAAGTCTTTTCTTCGGAGAAAAAGAATAATATTCGTAAGATGTCCAATTTTGACGTTTTATTTGTTTAAAGAATATATTCCACAAAGGTAAATTAAAAAGTCAGGCCTAATGACGATCTGTAGAACTTAATTCTGAGCATTTTAAAAATAACAAAGCATCAAAATTGGTCAAGAATTCTGGGCTGTAGTGCATTATGAACAGTACATTCCCGATTCCTCCCACTGTGCGCCGATAATTCCAATTCGAATAATTCGCCGTCTTGTTTTGGTTCCTGCTGAAACTCCAACTCTCTCAATGTTAAAAATATTAGATACCTCCAAGTTCTACATTTTGATAATTCGAAGTTTTCGCTATTTCGAATCAAATTCTACGTCAGGACAGAGTTGAAAGTTTCCATAATTCCAAGTACAAGATGTTTACAAAATCAAAAAATATCTAGAACTCATCCCTAGCATGGGTTATAATAAAATAAAGATATAGTTTAATTATAAGAGAAAATGTTGGCAATTTTTATTACATCATTTTTTGCCATTTTATATATTTCTACGACAGTCTGAAATAAGAAATGAAAATATCGTTTCACTTTCCGATAAAATATTCTATACTTTTTATTAAGTCACATAATTTTCTTTTTAATTTGGTATATAACTCGTATTTATGAAGTAGGTAAGTATACTTTATGTAGGATATTTTTCTCTATAATTTTAAATTACGCGATGAAATGACGTCTAACAAAAGCTCTGTTATCTTGAAAATTATTAACTGTAGGGGACCAGTGTTCATTACAAAAATGTGTATTTCAGTTGGTACTGTTACAGTTTTGGATTCTGGAAATCATTTTACATAAGAATCGAGAAGAACAATTGAATGGATCTCGTTGATCCAACGAAAATGTAGTTGCCGTCTGCATTAAAGGAAGCTTCCGTTACGAATAAGTATTGTGTGAAAATTATTATACACCTAAAATAAAAAGCCCAACATTTTCTCGCTACTACAGGAATAATTATAAGACAATTATGATAGTTTATGATACCCCTACAAACGATGGCTCCCACACTTTCATGATGAGAGAAGCCGGGAGCGGGTGCTAATCTGAATAATTGCACCCGCTTCCAGCGAAATCGCGGTAAAATTTCAGCCATAACCACGTCTCACAACCGTGAGATAGGTAGTTA
>NC_046661.1:2284596-2291199 GCF_010883055.1 Belonocnema kinseyi | reverse complement strand
TATATATATATATATGTGTGTGTGTGTGTGTGTGTGTGTGTGGGTGTGGGTGTGGGTGTGGGTGTGGGTGTGTGCACGTATGTATTTGTATGATAAAATTCTTGTAAAATATTAACAATATTAATATTAAATAGCTCCTAATATAGAATATATTAAATATAAAGAACATCCTCTAATTATTATTATTATTATTATTTAAACACCTGATCTTTAAAAACATAATAATAAATTAGAATAATTAGGTATATTTTATTATGTTGTATTTAATATAATGATATTGTATGATTTAAAAAAATCATTAAAATTAATGCCAAGTTAAATAATTAATTTTAAACTGCAGTGGGAAATTAAACAATTCATGAATTTTACAACTTAATAGTCGAAATACTTTGTTAAACATGAATTATTTTGTTAAGAACCAAATTTTTTATTTGAAAATTCCAGTATTCCATACACTTTGGTTTAAAAATAAATTATTTTGTTGAAAACTAATTTTTTAATCTGAAAATTCCATTTTCGTTCAAAAATATATCTTTTCAAGTATAAAATTCTCCTAGGCAATTGGGTAAAAATCCGTATATTCTATTAAATTATCAAAAGGCGAATTTTTTACCAAATAAACTGATGTATTTTCAATTATTCTACGGAAAATTCCACAATGCTATCTAGTCAGGTTTAAAACAAACTAATATCTGTCATAACTTAGTCTAATTTCAATATTTTAATTGTGAGTTACATATCGTTGGAATCGCAAAAAAACATAGATTCCGAATATAATATTTTTAATTTTCTGATTGTAAAACTATAACATTTTTAGGTATGTCATTTTATGCCACATTAGGACAAAGGGGCCCTCCCGCTGGCAAAGCCCGACACAGCAATCTCGCTCAGTCAGAGACGTGAGGAGAAGTCGAGTGGAGAGGGTAAGACGAGCAGATAGACCGCGATGAATTGGATAGCGCCCAGGGCGGCTACCCGGCAGTAGGGGGATGCCACCCCGGGCCGGGTAGCTCAGCAGGTTCCAAAGCAGGCTCTCCGCTGTGAGCAAGCGACTACTTTTGTTGACCTAGCATGAATGCCTTTCATTAATCTGAGATTGAGACCTCTTCCAATAACTAAAGTTATAAAGGTATGACAGAATTAAATTTAAATGAGCTGAATCAATTTCGTGATATTATTTTTAAAATATGGGAAAAAGTTCATAAAAATCGGTTAATATTTTCACTAAATTTGTCCGACAAAATCCATTACTAGGCAGCTTTGCAGCGTAACAAAAGTGCAGTAACTTTTAGAGTTATTAACCAATTTCTTTCTACCTTTTTTTAGTGTTCTCGTCATAATCCTGAAAATCTAACGCTGCTTAATAAAATTCACTATTGCATATATTTCTAAATTTTCCATTTTTCCTAATCGGCTCTTAATTTTCTAGCAATGGGAAGGACGAACGCAGCAAGCCAGCACATTCCCGCATCACAGGCAGTCAAGTGTCCCCCCTTGAGTTTAAGTATTACGGAAAAAATTTCAGGGTGACGGTCCTGCTGCTCCTCAGAAAGAGCGAAAAATTTTTGGGAATAGCTGCTCTACTGCATAACTATACGCGAGTTTTCATACGTTTACCATGATGTATGTGCATAACATTCGTTTGATCGCATGTAGTCCACAGAAAGTTCATCCACTACAGATACATGTCATTGTGCCCCAACTGTAGGTCTAAGAAACGACATAAATATATGTGACATCTGCCTATAGCTAGCTTAGCTTCGTTCGCACTTAGAGAGTAAATTACAATAAAAGGCTCTCATCAAAATTTGTTGGCTCACCAACTCATCAAAACACAAAACTTTCATAAAAAGATGCATTTTCTTTTTATGAATGGTGCATGATTTTCGGCAATACTTTGGAATTGATGAATTATATTTGGACTAACGTGATCAACAAATGATAAGACACATTCAGCACTTTTACAACTTACAAATTCTCATGATATGCACCCCAGTCAAGAATTAATTGACAATATCAACAAAAATGTTATTTTTAGATTACCTTTCGAGTTTTTATTATTGATTGACTGTTCACTTCTTCTCCTATTCGTCTTAAAATAAACTTTGGAGAAGCGATTTCACCTGGGGGTACAAATTTCATCGAAAAACTTTAGAAACTGCAAAATGATTGGAAATTTGGTAAAATAGCGAAATATTGTGAAATAATGAAAACTTTAAATATAAAAAATTATATATAAAATATAAGTTTGAGATACAATCGTTTAAAGTCTTCGGAAGTCACTTCAAATATACTAAATACCTTTTAATATCCTTAAATACTTTGAAATATACAGTATTTATCAATATTTTGGATTATCACGAAATACGTGAAATATCCTGAAGTACCTTAAAGTACGTGGATTATTCTGGCGTATATACGTGAAGTATCTTGAAGTGTGTACATGGAAATATTCTGAATTACCTTGAAATAGTCTGAAGTATCTTGAAGTATCTTGAAGTACTTGCAATATCTTTAAGTAGCTTTAAATATCATAAAGTATCTTTAAATAAGAGGAACTATCTTAAAATATCATGAAGTATATTCAAATATCTTTAATTATCTTGAAGTACGTGGATTTCAGGGTACATTATGCCTGTAACAAAAATTACCTTCACGTGTTCAGTCTTATCCACCACATGGGAAATGGCTACCATGTCAAGTCCATTGAATCTTGTTTTATTTGATACACGGAAACATTTAGTCACTTAAAATGTAGGCTATTATTTGAAGAATCTTGGACAGAGAGAAAAGCCTTCAAATGTTACAATTACTTTGAAGAAATAATAGAACACTGAAACCTCGGCTGAAATAACGTTTTACCAATACAAATTTTGTATCCATGGAGTTCTATGTATATAAATTTTTGTTTCAACTGTTTTTCTATTCCGCGGAAGCGCGGCGATCAAAAATTCAAAAATTGAATTGGAAAATAAATGTCAAAATAGTGATGGTTATATACTTCGAAAATGTACCTTTCCATAAGAACACAGGTAAAATAAGATAATTAAATTTATCAGAATGGCACGCAAGAAAGAATAAAAGAGCTAGAGAGGCTGGAGTAAAACGTCCAGAACTGGTAATAGGGAATATAATATTCAAAAATAATAAACTCAATAAATAGCTGATAAATAATTATCAGAAATTGTACTAAAAATACTGTTTAAATTATTTTTACAATAATCCAGGAAAAAAGAACCCATTGAAAAGACGACTCTTGAATTGCGTATCTGTCATTTGCAGATTCACAACGTTAAAACTGTATCAGTTTGTGACTATGTAGATCGGTGATTTTCTCAAGCAGCTTTGAATCTTGTACGTATTGCAATTACCATTTAAAGAAAGTGCATATTGAATCGGTTTTCCTCTCTTTGAATGAGACCTACTTTTTTGTGGTTAAGCTGCCATATTTAACACGATTTTTGAAATTTATAAATGATTGAAAGATTCAAAGAAATTATGCGCAGATCTACTAGATTCCCTTTGCTATTTCAGTTATTAGTCTTTTACGGCATATAAGTTAGTCAGCAAAATTATAACGGCTCCCTGTCCTTAAAAAACAAATCGGCGGCAGTTTTGGAATTCCAGTGACAGATACGCAATTCAAAGGCCTTTGAAACTCATTCAACACAAGTGAATGGATTTTTGTTTCCTGAGAAAATAAAATAAAGCTTTAAATTACAAGTACACAAATAATTAATGATTTTTCTTTCCTTTCTTTTAATGAAAATACGAGAAATTATATTTGTATTTTTTACAATATGTGTAGAAACAAATTGTTATATGATCTAACCTAATTATTTAAATTTTCATTAATTGAAATTTGGCGAATTCAAGTTTGAAATTTTTTGTCGACACTCATCAACGAATGTAATTTTCTATTCTTATCTTACGAAAATTCTAAATTAGATTTAGAAATGTACACTTACGAGGTTAATTGAGATTGTTGTGATTTGTGCTTTTCGAATCTTCGCATTCTATTATTATTATTGTAGTGCGCATGCTCGTACACGATTGGACGAGGTGCGTCGCGTTTTCTACGCCGTCGCCTTTGTACATTCGTCAAATAAAGACCCTTTAAAATCATCCCACACTCGTATTCTTTTTCATAGCAGATATCAATAGAGATAGATGCGAAATTAATGGAAGTAAATAACCTCGACTAATTTGATATTTTATTCCGAATCCAATTTTAAAATTTTTGATCTCAGCGCTTCCGCGGAATAGAGAAACAGTTAAAAGAAAAACTCATATACACAGAAGTTCATGGAAACAAAATATGTGTTGATAAAACGTTATTTCAACCGAGACCTCAAATATTTATTGAGATGTAGAATAAAGTTGACTGATATTTAAAAACTGAGTTGCAGAAAAAAGTGGAGTAATTCTTATGTAAAAGTATTTTATGAACTAAGCGATCTTCTACAAGAAATACGCTAAAGGCTAACAAAATTTGAAAGAGTTTCTCTAAAGTTTACATAACAGTCGAGTAATTTGAAAGAAATAGGATTTAAAGTATTATACGGATGAGGAGTCCTGCAGAAAAGTTTAGTCATACGTTAATGTGAGAATTTGTTTTACCCATGTTCTGATACCCTATATTACATATTAAAATATACTTTATTACATTTTGGTAGTTTAAAAAGTGAATAAATTATGAGTTGCGTTCAGAAATCCTTTATTAATTACATTTGTCTTTCGGCTCGGAGTCAAAGCTCTTGCCTGTGTTTGGCGTGACACAGTGAAGAAGGAAGTATATGGATAAGTATACACACAGTTTACAATGATGCGTCCAAAGGTATGGCACAACTTGCGCTGCTGCCACATCTTCACCGCTCAATTCTTCTAACCCTCAACCAGATCAAAATTTTAATTGTTACTACGACTTTACTTTTAAAAATAGGTGGTCAAAAATTTCAAGGCTTTCACAAACCACTGTATTGTGTCCTTCTATCGCGTCTCAGTTTTTAAAAAATTGTCAGAACCGTTTAAGCGTCATGCTAAAATATTTCACTCTTTGAATACCTTGAGATAGGTTTTACATGAATAAGATGCAGTCTTTGATTTTACTTATCTCAGCTTCGAAATGGTCAGCCCTTTCTTAATTGGACCAAACGTTAGATGATACCCTCATAAATCTACAGTCCTAATTTGAAAGAAATCCTCAGAAAATAATTTCATCCGTATAATACCTTGAAACATAAATTTGTACATTACAGTATAAAGTTGATCTGATTTTATATTATTTTAAACGGAGTTTTACATTTGTTGTTAAAGATAATTTAAGAGACGAGAAATTATAGATCTGAGACACCTCAGCTTATAGAACTTCGTCGACACTCAACAGTCGCAGAAAACGAGAGGTAATCCGCAACCGTGTTCACGCAGATCGTTGAAGTATACGCAGATGGTCTAGAATTTTTTCTTATGCACACAAATCTCGTTGTAAATGTTGCATGAAAAATTATATGTCAAAAATGATCACCAGCAGGAACAAAGTATGTGATGGATATTGGTACATACCAAAAAATTAGATGTGATTTTGAAGAGGGTGGAAACAAGAAATAATATTAAGGTAACTGCCATATTTGTATGACTACAAAAATATTGAAAATCCTTTTGTGTTAAAAAATGGTCTTATTTATTTAATATGTTAAAAACACTTTTTTGTTTAGGAAACGTCTCTTATGTTTTTAACATAATATAAAAAATTTGACGTAACGGCGATGAGGGGAAAGCCAAAAAGAAATGTTACGGTATGTGTCACATTGCGTGGAGGAGGGGGGCATTTTAATAACTAAGTAACATATTTTTAGAATATTTTTAAATTTATTTTACCCTGGGCTCAAAGATGCTACAAAATAAGCCGTGAAATTTGGGATAAAAACTGTTGTTTATACATTAATTTAAAAAATGAACAATATTTATAATTTTATCAAATTTCCAAAATATTATTTAAATATGATACACATTGACTTTTTCTAAGAGTATTCTTTCAAATAGGTGGTAATTTTTTTAAATTATATGTTTTTTACCTTCTTTGGCCTTAGGAAATAGATTTCACGAATGAAATTATAGAAATACCTCCATTAGTTAGTAAATGACTATGAAGACTTTTGCCTTCGAAATAATACCAAAAACTTTTAAAAATGTTAACAAACGGACTACAGATTTGTCTTCAAGCTTTTCTACCAATTGGAGAAATAGATATTTTTTTATATTTTTCCAGGATCTGATTTTTTCCCTGAACGTAAAGCAGATTAAAAACACTTGAAAAATAGAAATAAGAAAGGTAAAAAATGCACGCAGTTGTTTTTTGTTGTTCGAAAAACCGGCACATTTTTTGATAAAACTCCTTTCCACGCTACCCGCGGAAGAAAATTTATACAATATTTTTATTAAATAATAAATATTTGATCTTTGAGACTCAAATGGAAAAGTTATAATTTGAAAAAGTATATCTTTTTAAATAAAAAAATGTCCTTTCTTCACTTCAACATGTGCTTACTTAGCTCATTTTCAGCATTTTTAGATTCTATTAATACTAATGCAACTACGTATCTA
>NC_046661.1:2262102-2284496 GCF_010883055.1 Belonocnema kinseyi | reverse complement strand
TAGATACGTAGTTGCATTAGTATTAATAGAATCTAAAAATGCTGAAAATGAGCTAAGTAAGCACATGTTGAAGTGAAGAAAGGACATTTTTTTATTTAAAAAAATATACTTTTTTTCAATTATCTCAAAAAATGAACAACCTACCAATTTTTGTAGACGGAAAAAAAGATGTGCCTTCAAATTGTTCACTTGAAATAAGTTTCATGCAATTAAAATTTTTTATTCAAAGTACATATAAAATTGGTTCAGGCATAATATATCTGTGTGTGTGAGTGTGTGTGTGTACAATAAGTAAATAAAAAATAAAGAAAGTTGATAAGGGAAGAATGATCATACTTCTTGTTTGCGAAAAAGGGATTCCTGAATCGTCAAGTACGATAACTGAGTCAATTAAACAACCATAATTAATGAGAAAAATTTAACTTTTCCATTTGAGTCTCAAAGATCAAATATTTATTATTTAATAAAAATATTGTAAAAATTGTCTTCCGCGGGGAGCGTGGAAAGGAGTTTTATTAAAAAATGTGCCGGTTTTTCCAACAACAAAAAACTACTGCGTGCATTTTTTACCTTTCTTATTTCTATTTTTCAGGTGTTTTTAATCTGCTTTACTTTCAGGGAAAAAATCAGATCCTGGAAAAATATAAAAGAAATATCTATTTATCCAATTGGTAGAAAAGCTTAAAGACAAATCTGCTGTCCTTTTGTTAACATTTTTAAAACTTTTGGTATTATTTCGAAGGCAAAAGTCTTCATAGTCATTTACTAACTAATGGAGGTATTTCTATAATTTCATTCGTGAAATCTATTTCCTAAGGCCAAAGATGGTAAAAAACATATAATTTAAAAAAAATTACCACCTATTTGAAAGAATACTCCTAATAAAAGTCAATGTGTATCATGTATAAATAATATTTTGGAAATTTGGTAAAATTATAAATATTATTTATTTTTTAAATTAATGTATAAACAGCAGCTTTTATCCCAAATTCCACGGCGTTTTTTGTACCATCTTTGACCCCAGGGCAGAATAAATGTAAAAATATTCTAAAAATATGTTACTTAGTTATTAAAATGCCCCCCCCCCCCCGCAATGTGACGCAGACCTTAACATTTCTTTTTGGCTTTCCTCTCATCGCCGTTACGTCAAATTTTTTATATTATGTTTAAAAACATGAAAGACGTTTCCTAAAAAAAGTGTTTTTAACATCTTAAATAAATAAGACCATTTTTTAAGACAAAAGAAAAGATTTTACGATATTTTAAAGAAATTGTTTTATTTTATAGAATATTGCAAAACATTAGGAAAAATTCGAGTCCTATTCAAAGATGTTTAGGAATGTTTAAGAAATTTGTAAGAAATCAAGGAATATTTGATCAATTTTCTGAAATGTTTTAAAATTTGTGAATATTTCTTATCTATTTGACTCATCTCAATTTCCTGAAAGTATTTTCCACTGTGTCGAATTTTTCTCAACTTTTTAAAAAATCATTCAAAATGTAAACAAATTACCTTATAATCTTCTAAATTTTCGCAAGCATTTGAAAAAATTTATTTATGCTGTTGACATTTCGAGATTCGCTTAAAGCTCCTAAAGTTTATTTTTGACAGCTTCAAAAATTTTTATTTCTAATAATCTTCTAAAGTTTAAATTATTTTTGAATCTCTTGAATTCTACTTAATTTTTCCTGAATTTAGTCGACCTTTATATTAAAAAAAATGTGATAATCTTACGGACTTGAAAATTTCGCTCTAAAATCTTTAACACTCTTTTCAAAAATGGTAGGAAATCGTTTGATATTTCTAAAAAAATTTCGCAATTTCCTTTTAAAGTTAGTTATTCATAATAAAACATCGTTTGAAATTTGCACACGAATATTAAAAAAAAATCTTTTTTCGAATCACGTCCTTTTCCTGATTTTCGCTTAATTCTGAAAAATTAAAAAAAGGTGCCTTTAAAATAATTCAGATTCTTCTTTGATAAATTTTCAAATCTTTTATCATGTGTTAACATGTTCTTAAATAATCTCTTGAAATTAATTTTTCGAAATAAAAAATTATTTGAATTATTCCTAGGAACCTACATTTTTTTAATTTTTGTCGAACCTTACAAAATTCTTCAAAAATTTTTAAAGGTTTTAATTATTTTTAATCGTTCAAAATTTCTGAACGTCTCTTAAACTTACTCAAATTTGAAGTTACATTATTTTAACCAATATGAACTTTTTAAAAAATGTGCAACAAAATTGCACAAGAAGGCTTTAAAAGAATTATGTTTCTTAATTTTTCTAAAATTATCTAATATGGAAAAATTGCAAAAGTCTGAAAAATATTTTACACACTTTTAAAAAATTTTAGCAAGCAATAAAAAATGTTTTGTGATTTCTTTTCAATTTTCTCTTAGAATTCATCGCAAAGCAATCGTTTAAAACGTTGCCATGAACTTTCTTTTAGTCTCATGACGGCCTGGAAGCCCTGCAAAATTCAGTGGAAATTCAGTTTATCGAAAAACTCCTGATAGCTCGTTAGTTACTGAAAGCGAATCGTCCAATCAGGCGAGGTCAGGTTCATCCTCGTGCATTTTCGGTTTTGAACGAGGCTTGTCTTTGCAGCGTGTAACAGAGCCGATTCACCGACACGCGACGTTTATCCACTTCTTACTGCCAAGTTTGTCTGTTCCCCTTTCTTACGGCCCAAGCACCGTTGTCTACTTTTTACAGCCAATGTTCTATTGATACTTTTTACAGCCGTGAAATTATATTCATTTTTTTCAGGCACTTTTCTATAGCTGCTCCTTACTGACCAACGAGATATTTCCACATTTTATTGTCAGCCGCTCAACTTGAGATCTTTCAGTGCAAAAATGGAAAACTACCATTTTCGTTTCGATTAAAAAAAAAATGGAATCTAACTTCAACATTTTTAAACTACAATATAACAGAGAAAAAAAGAAATTGTGCGATTCTTGTGCAGAAGTCACACATATACTTTTTTGCTGTTGTAATTTTAAATACTTTGAGAACCAATATGCATGTGAGCAACATTGCAGATAAGAATATTATTATCATGTGACATGGCGTTAATTTAGTCTCATTTTACTTATTATCTAATACTTTTTCAATTAAAATTATGAAAGTATTATGATTGACTAAAATGGCCTTGTCAGGAGATATACAGGCCGCTACAGTGTAGCACAAGTGAATACAAGGAGGGGTTAACCCCCCTTCCTAATGTGAACAAACTGTTTTAATTTTAATTTTAACATTATCTTAAATTTCAACGGATCACTTGTACCGCGCGTACACATTTTTGGTACCTTTTAGTAAAAACTGCTGCTGTATTAATAGGCTGACAGTACTTCTATAATCTTATTTTTATTATTATGCAATACTGTGTCAACTCATACGCATGCAAAAATGTATAGTTGATTAGCATATTCTTAACCACAAGAGATCGACAGGCATTATCCATTTGGCTCAATCCCAAGATCTCATTACCTACATCTATTGTCTGACATACTCAATTCTGTGGACTTAAAAGTATGGGTGATAACCCACGGTTTATTACCAGCAATTGACTGGTTGCAAAAGCGACGTAGCCCTTTTCTTCTAGAGGGGGCATTAGTAGTTAATTTTTTACGAAATACTGAAATTTTCTACCTAAAAATACGAATTTTAAACAAAACAGTTGAATTTTGAACCAAAAAGGACGACTTTTTAACAATATTGTTGCATTTTTAACTAATCAGTTGCATTTTTATGTACGATAGATGCAATTTCTATTAAGATAGATCAATTTTCAAACAAAAAAGACAAATTTTCGAACAACCCAGTGGTCAACAAAACTATGAAAATCCCAAGAGCGTGCTTGGGACGTTTCTAGGATGTTCTATGTCGGCCCAATCAACGTCTCTAAGACGTCCAATGTCCTAAAGATGACCTAAAGACGTCTTAAAGACATAGACGTTCTCGGGACATTTTTCGTACTGGCATCTCTAGGATGTAAAAAAGACATGTCAGAAAAGAGGTCTTAGGGATGTCCCAAAGCCGTCTCTAGGACATCCTTATTTTGTTTGCCTAACGGTAATAGTTACATTTTCGGTCAAAAAGGATAACTTTTAAACAAAGTTATTGAATTTTCAGACAAATAACCAAATGTATAGCTAACTGTATATTCCTATTAAGGAAGCAACTACAGAAAAAAAGATAAATATCAATACAAGGCAAATAAATTACTGAAAGAATATTATATCATGTTTCCGTATTCAATTTCTCATTTTACTTGAGAACGTTTTTCCCTGACTTATATATCATTAAACAAAAACTTTATTTAGGCTTGCTATAATATTACAATTTCTAAAGATTCCTATGAATAAAAAAAAACCATACACCTAGAAGATTAGTAATATTTGTGCGAAAAAATTTGTTTTCTAAATACATTTTTAACACTTTTCACTTAATTGTTAAAATTCAAAGATAAATTTAAAACCTGTAATAATGCATTTTTTTAATCAGAAAAATTAATGTTTAAACACGAAAAAAAAAAACAGATTTTTAAGAAAATAGATTGTTTTCCCATAAAAAAATTATTGTTTAACCAAAAATAGAAGAATTACATTTTTAGTTAATAGAAAATTAAATTTACATACTAAAACAAGAATATTTCAACTTACATGTAGAAAAGTAAGTTTTATAAAAAAAGGAGTTTTCAACCAAATTAATTAATTTTGAACTAAAAATCTAATTTTTTCATGGGTGGGCTCACCGAAAATATGTTCAAAAATATAAATTTAAGATAAATATTAGGTTTATTTTATTACCAGAGTTAGTGATTGGATCGGTGGGCGGAACCCACCCTTCAAATTCAGTTTACAATGCGTTATTCAAAAATTTTCTACTTTAAAAACTGTCCATTTTATATTTTTATTTTCATTTAAAGAATTTCAGAATGCAGTTTTAAACACTTGAATAATTAAAAATTAAAAGCGTTTCGAATTGCAAATTTCTGAGAAAACCCGTTGTTCGTTTATCAAATGTAAATGTAAATATTTTAAAAAGAAAACAATACTTTATTTGCCAAATTGATTCTAAATCCGTTCAACATTAAGAATCTATAGATTTTAGCGTTAAAAATTAAACCTATTCATTTTGAAAGTCTTTGTCATTAAAAAAAATGGAGACATCCCTTTGAAATTTTACAAACTTATTTTAACTTAAGCATAACTTCATAATAATTTATTTGTAATTAAAGGCTTCTACTGAATTTCAAATATTGTTTCTGTGTACAATATTTAATTTTCAATCCACTCAATTTGAAAAATTTTAATTAAGAATAAAAAATAATTATTTAATATTTAGCAATATTTAAGTATTTATTCATGACAATTGAATTAAAACCAAATATTGAAAATTAAACAACTTGAAACTGAACTGTTTGAGAAAGAAAGCCTTGAATCGTTGAAATTTCGAAGAGCTTTTAAATTTTACACCTTTCAATTTTGATTGCTATTTTTTTAATGTTAATTTTTGAGTGAATTTGTTGATTTGTAGTGCTTAAATAGCAATTGAACACCTATTATTAATACAAAAAATTTGAGTAATTTTAAGAGGTATTCAGAAGTTTTGAACAGATTCAAAGTTAATTAAAAACTTGAAATAATTTCACATAATTTAAACGAAGTTTGTACCGATAAGATTCTGCTATTCGTACCAATTTCGATGCAAATAGCTACATCATAATTTAAATCAAATTGTAGATTTATAAAAAAATAGAAACTTTTTAAGAATTGTGAAAGGCTTCAAAAGAATAAAAACATTTTCATAAGATTCCTAGAAAAATTGAAAACAATTTTTCATTTTGGAATGTTATTTTAAAAAATTATTCAAAAAGATTTTAAAAGATTTCCAACGTTTTCTTAAATAAATCTGGAAGATTTACAAAATTTATTTTTCAATTTGCGGGATTTTCTTTGAATTGTAGAAAAAACTCTGTTCATTTCAAAAGATATTTAGAAGTTTTAAACAAATTTCAAAAATAATTATAACGTTTAATACATGTAAAACAACTGATAGATTTTTCAGTATTTTGAAATAAAATTTTGAAGCTTTTCAAGGATATTTTTAGTTTAAAAGAAGTCAATTTTTTAATTTCTAACGTTTCTAGCTAAAATTTTTTCAAAATAATACAATTTTGAAAATGTTAAAGTTCATTGATTCTTTATTCTAGAATAAAAATATTAAAAATTATAACGCGGATTTATAGTTTTAGAATTAAATCTGAATCTTTTAACTCATTCATTTTTTAAATTAAAAAATTCTTGCAGTCATCTGAATGTTCAATTAAAATGTGTTAGAACCTGTCATTTTTTACGTATATATTATTGAGGAATGAAATACAACATTTTTGAATAAAAAACTTTTAATCCTTAATTTCAAATATTTAAAATTCAAGAGTTCCATTTTGAATGCTTTAGTTTGTAGAATATTTGTTATTACTGAAAATGAAAAAAGTTTAGCTTAAGAGTTTTAATTTTTTCACTTTATTGAGCGTGAACAATGTTTGCGAACGGAAAAAAACCCGGGAAGTGACCGGGAATTTTTTCCACTTGAAGATTCGTAATTTTAGTTGAAAATGCAGCTGCTTGGTTCAAAATTAATTTATAAAGTGAAAATTCAGGTGTCATATTTTTAGTTGGAAATTTCATCTTTGGTAGTTCAAAATTCTACAATTTGACTGATAATTTGTCTTTATTTATTAAAAACTCGACTATTTCATTAGGAATTCACGGATTTTGTTAAAAAATCGATATTTTGGTAGAAAATCATCTTTTTCTTTGAAAGCTAATCTCTTCGTTAAAAAATTCTTTTTTTGGTTCACAAATTAAGTATTCTCTCCAAATATTTATCATTTCATTGCAAAAAAACATCTTTCAGGTTGGAAATGAAATTACATAGTTGAAAATTAAGCTCTTTTGTTAGAAATTATTTTTATTTGTTGAGGATTTATCATTTCAATTAAAAATTAATTTCTTTTGCTGAAAAATCGCTATTTAATTGAAAACTTGTTTTTTCTTTGATTGGAAAGAAATTTGTTTGTCGAAACTTGAACCATATTGTTGAAATTCTTTTCTTTTTTTGATTAAAATTTGTTTTTGAACTGAGAAGGTAACTATTATTCCAGTTGAATATTCCATTTTTTAAATTAAAAACTCATCTCTTTGCTTGAACATTTATTTTTGGCTAAAAATCTAATTATTCAATTTTTCATTGACAATTTATCGTTTTTAGTAAAGATCAAATATTTTGTTGAAAATTCAAGTATTTAAGTTGTAGATTGATTGTTTTAGTTGATAACTCATTTTTATGGTTTAAAATTCAGCTGTTCCAGTTAAAGATTCATAATTTAGGTTGAAAATTAATTAATTTAGCAATTTTTTTCTGTGTTGTTTTGTTACTTATTGAAATTATGGATAGAAAATTTTGCCTTTTAAGAATGCTAAGTGACTCACTTGAAGAGATAGAATAGTTCTATCTCTTCCTATACCTCAACTTCTATCTTTTTCAATCTTTCTGCTCCCAGAAGGGCCCTTCGAAAAACTGTCTCGATCTGCCCTTCCCTGTAACTCTTTACTTCTCAACACTGATAAATTCCCTATAATTTTACAGCAAGTAGGTCTGGTAGCATCGGAGCGATTCATTTGATCGGGAATGAAACCGCCATGAAATGGTTGAAATTAAATAGCACAGCTAGTCTTACATGGCTTAATGTCATTTTCAATGTTCACGAGAGATACCTTGCTGACATTACAGCAACTATAAATATAATATAAACGGGATACTCCTGGCGAATACAACAAAAAGTCGTCCGTCTCATTATTCACCCGAAGATACATACCCTAATCAATATTCAGGAGCGACAGAATGCAATGAAAAACCTTTAATATTCTCACAAAAATGAGAATTTTCAATGTACGTGTACGAGTAAAATTTTCAGTTAAAACACATAAGTTTCAACAAAATAATTTGAATCCTCAACCAAAAGAGATTAATTTCGAATCAAATAGTTGCGAATTTTAATGCTGGGTCCGAGCTTAAACGTTGAGCATATTCTGGAAAGCCTTTGCCCAAGATAAATTCTCAGGCATTTTTGAATTGTGCAACAGGACTTAAAAAATTAAGTTATTTTAATCTTAAGTGCAAAATTAATAATGAAAAATCCACTTTCATTCGCACTTTCATTCCGGATGGGTGGCCACCCTGATTATACGTACGTATCTTCAGTATCAGTATCAGTCTACGTATCAGTGTTAAGAAGTAAAGAGTTACAGGCAAGGGCAGATGGAGACAGTTTTTCGAAGGGCCTTTATGGGAGCAGAAAGATCGAAAAAGATACAAGTTGAGGTATAGGAAGAAATAAAACTATTCTATCTCTTCAAGTGAGTCACTTAACATTCTTAAAAGGCTATATTTTCTATCCATAATTTCAATAAGTAACGAAACAACACAGAAAAAAATTGCTGAATTAATTAATTTTCAACCTAAATTTTAAATCTTAAACTGGAACAGCTGAATTTTAAACCATAAAAATGAGTTTTCAACTAAAATAATCAATCTACAACTTAAATAGTTGAATTCTCAAAAACATATTTGATCTTTACTAAAAACGGTAAATTGTCAACCAAAAATTGAATAATTAGATTTGTAGCCCAAAAATAAATGTTCAAACAAAGAGATGAATTTTTAATTAAAATAATGGAATATTCAACTGGAATAATAGTTACCTTCTCAGTTCAAAAACAAATTAAAAAAAAAGAAAAGAATTTTCAACAATATAGTTCAAGTTTCGGCCAAAAAATTTCTTTCCAATCAAAGAAAAAACAAGTTTTCGATTAAACGGGGATTTTTCAACAAAAGAAATTAATTTTTAATAAAAATGATAAATCCTAAACAAATCAAAATAATTGCTAACAAAAGAGCTTAATTTTCAACCATGTAATTTCATTTCCAACCTGAAAGATGTTTTTTTTCACTGAAATGATAAATATTTGGAGAGAATACTTAATTTGTGAACGAAAAAAAAGGAATTTTTTAACAAAGAGATTAACTTTCAAATAAAAACATAATTTTCTACCAAAATATCGATTTTTTAACAAAATCGGTGAATTTCTAATGAAATAGTCGAGTTTTTAATAAATAAAGACAAATTATCAGTCAAATCGTCACATTTTGAACTACCAAAGATGACAAATTAAAGCACTCAAAATGGAACTGTTGAATTTTAAACACTTGAAATTAAATATTAAAATTTTTTTATTTGCAAATGTTGTATTTCATTGCTCAATAATGTGTACATAAAAAATGGAAGTTTCTAACACATTTCAATTGAACATTCAGATGACTGCAAGAATAAAGAATCAATGAATTTTAAAATTTAAAAAATTGTATTATTTTGAACAATTTTTAGCTAGAAACGTTAGAAACTAAAAAATTTATTTCTGTTAAACAAAAAATATCCTTGAAAAGCTTCAAAATTTTATTTCAAAATATTCACAAATCTATCAGTTGTTTCAAATTTATTCAACGTTATGATTATTTTAAAAATTTATTTAAAACATCTAAATATCTTTAGAACTGAACAGTGTTTTCTCTACAATTTAAAGAAAATCTCGCATATTGAAAAATAAAATTTTTTAATCTTCCGGATTTATTTAAGAAAATGTTTTATAAATCTTTGAAAATCTTTTTGGATAATGTTTTAAAATAACATTCAAAAATGAAAAATTGTTTTCAATTTTTCTAGGAATCTTATGAAATTGTTTTTATTCTTTTGAAGCCTTTCACAATTCTTAAAAAGTTTCTATTTTTTTTATAAATCTACAACTTGTTTTAAATTATGATGTAGCTATTTGCATTGAAATTGGTAGGAATAGCAGAATCTTATCGGTACAAACTTCGTTTAAATTATGTGAAATTATATCAAGTTTTTAATTAACTTTGATAGGTTTAATTTTTAATGGTAAAATCCGGAAATTCCTAATTTTGAACGGATTTAGAATCATTGTGAGAAATAAATTATGTTATTATTTTTAAAATATTTATATTTCAATTTGATAAACTAACAGCGGGTTTTCTCAAAAATTAGAAGTAGAAGATTTTCGAATTACCTATTGTAAACTGAATGTCATAATTGAAAAATGTAACAATTCAACTAATAATTTTAAAAACTATAGAAATCGAATTTGAATAGATTTTTCTTATAATTATTTGTAAAATTCGCAGTAAAAAAATAAATTCACTATCAATAATAGGTCCAGCGGCAACCTTGTACATATATGGTTTAAAACGTATGCATTTTTTTTGAAATTCGTCTTTTCTGGTATAAAATTAATCCTTATGTTTGAAAATTTTACTATTTGATTAACATTTTGTATTTCATTAAGAATTGATCCTTTTTTTTAAATAATTAATCTTCTTGGTCAATAGTTTAGTGAATCTGAGGCCTGTACAATAATACAACAATCAATCCTACCCGAGCCCAGCTCTAATCCAGTGGTTCGTTGGAGGAGGGACTTCCAGTTCAGAAACGATAGTGCCGACCTTAACGAGTTCCTAATAAACGCTGTAAATAAGATCTCTCAGATTATCGAAACTTTCAGAGCTTAACAGACTATGTATTTTTCAGGCCCTCCAACTTCTCCCACTAATACGATCAACTTCACATTTGGATCGGACTCGTATCGCATAATATAGTCCATGAAATTCATCCCAGGATAACCATTTTCATCGATTGCGACTCCTGTAAAAAATTAATACATTCGATGTAATAAAAACTGAACTGCAAATGAAAGCAATCAAAGTGAAACTATTGAATTTTAGAATTTGAAAATTTTAGATAAAATTTGTTTCATTCAACAATTTTGTATTAAATGCCCAATAATTTACACGTATAAAATGAAAGATATTAACACTTGTCAACTCAACAATTTTAAATTAAATGCAGTTAAATTGCCGATTTAAGAATGTTAAATATTCATAAATTGTAGAGTTGAAATATTCAGATTCAGTTCCAAAAATATAAATTCACGTTATTATTTTTAATGTTTGAAATTGAAGAATCAATCGATGGGTTTACAAATGTTTAAAATTATACCATTTTAAGCAATTTTAAATTATAATTCCAGATCGTAAGTAGTTCCCTGTTCCAATTCATAATTTGAATTTTATCGAAAATATCGCGTTTGACCAGAGGATAAGAATTTTGTTTGAAAAATTCGATTTTCCATTAGGAATGGTTATTCTCTTGGATAAATTCTAGCTCTGAATTGATTAAAAATTAAACTTTTTCAGTTCAAGAATTATTTTTTAGTTCAGAATTATATTCTGTTTCAAAACTGTAGTTTTCCAGTCAGAATTGTTATTCTTCTGAATAAATTCCAGTTTCAACTTAGATTTGGATAAAACTTGAAAATTCTCTGCTTCAACTCAAAATTAAAATTCATAGGAAAAGTTCCTGTTCCAATTAAGAATTTTGCTCCATTTCGGAAATCTCCAGTACTATCTCGGAATTTGTTAAAATTTGACAATTTCCGGTTCCAAGTCAGAATTAAGCCAAGCCAAATTGAAGAATTTTTATTAAAATCTTCTACATTCATTTTTGACAATTTTTTAAATCTTTAAAAATGTTTTTAAATATTCTTTTAAAATAAGTTTAATCAAGTAAAAAATAATTTTCAATTTTTCTGGAAAATGGTTTTTATTCTTCTGAAGCCTGTCAAAATTTTTAAAAAGCTTATAAATTTGTTGTTCAAAATCTGCCAGAACCTATATTTTGTTTTAAATTATGGCGTGGATTAATTTTTCGAAATAAAACAATCATTTTCAATTTTTCTAGGAAGTCTTTTTTATTCTTCTGAAGCATTTAAAAATTCTGTAACGGGATTTTTAAACGAAAATGAAAACTATCACTTACCCGTTACTTGGCTGCTCAAAGTGGTTACACAAGAATTTTGAAGGTATGCCCTGAAAGTACTAATAAAATAAAGACTAGATCAAAAGTCTAGTACCGGGCGCCAGGCGCCTGTGGAGAGGAAAATTAAACTCACACCACATTAATTGTAAGAAATAAGTATGAAAGATTTAACTATCGAAATTATGAAGTAGAGACAAATTTAGCGCGAAAAAGAAACAACGGACATCTTGACTCGACTTTGTGATTTTGTTAAGATTTAAAGATTGAATACAAACAATTGCATCGCACAAACAATTAAATTAAAGATTTCCGGCAATTTAGACTTAACCTAGCTACTTTTTCACTCAATATATCCAAACACGGTATCTTCTTTTAATATAAAAGGAAACAGAAGTTAAATATTTTCACTGTACAAATATAAAGAAAACAATGTCCGACCTTAAACTTAAAAAAGCATGATGCAGAGACGAACAGGAAAACCGGTACCCACCTGATTTCCAAGACCGTGCTGCTATATCTTGTAGAATTAACTCCACTGGTGTTGATTTTTAATAACAAATCAATTTGATTCCAATTTCTACTCTTGAGTATTTAGAAGTAAGAAAATTCCTTGGAAACTCTCTCTGGGTATCACTCGACTTTCTCGCCACACGAGAACTGCTTGGCGGGAGAACGACACTCAACCTCCGTACCGTGGAGTGTTCCCAAAAGGCATTGACGCTCCACCTGGTGGTTCTGTCTGGAGATTCGTACGACAGACTCAATGAGACATATCAAGTATGTATAATAAGTGATCAGCTGGCGTTCACTGACAACCACGTGTCGACCAAGAAATATATATATTTCTTTAAATTACTCAAAGAATCCAAAAAGTTAAGTAGAATTCCTCTTTAAACTTCCTTATGTACTAAATGTAAGATTCTCGTGCAGCAAGAGTATAGTGGATCAGCGTGAGTGTTGTTGTTCTCTTTTCCCTTTCTTTCACAACAACAAGCAGAAAAGAAAAGATGGAAAAAAAGATCACGTTTCTAAACCCTCTCCCAGACAGGCAACACGGTGAGTGAAACTCAGCGGGAGCTTGCAATCCACTCTCGACTCGGCATCCCAGTTCGATCGGCCAAAAAACCCAGCCATTTAGTACAAGTTAAAATCAAGAAAAACTTTCTTTCAAATTCATGTTTCTATGTAAAAAGGAAAAAGAAATAAATAAACATCAAATATCTGGTGCTGTGCGGAAGGAAACGTTTCAGGATTTCGGCGAGTCAAGCTTAAACTACGTCACAAAAGACTTAAAACTAAACTACAATTTCTGCGGGACAAGAGACTTATGAACTAAATTAGAATGTACACACGGCATGAAAAGACTTATAAACTAAATAATGAGCTTCAGCTTCCTTAAAATTGCCTCCGCGAGGGCTTCAATTACCGGGTGATTTGCATCAATTCGGCGATCTTTAGAATCCCTACGCGGAGCCAACCGATTGGCTGGAGAAACCGGTGGAAGAGGTGGCATCCCTGGGAAAAGCGATGACACCATTGGAACCTCTACGAAAACCGGACAGCAAGGGTTGACCCAAGGAGTCGGCACAGGACGAGAAGATGGCTCCTGTTCAATCAGGTGACGCAGACCTATTGATCCCTCTAGCCATAACTTGTGCCAATTAAAACAGTGGGATTGTTTCACCGCTGGCTTACCGCAACCGTCACAGAATAGCCCGCGATCAAATGGACAGTCTCTGTACACATGGTTTGGACGATGGCAGTTAAAGCATCCACCAGGGGGAGGGTTCATAAGAGGTTTTATGACGGCCCTTGTATAAAACAAAGTAGCCGCCGGAGATGACAACGTGGGTCCATGAGACCCAGATGGAATTGGGTATGCTCCCACAATCGGGTTTTCAACCGTCGGCTTGCCAAGCAGACCAAATCCAGAATCGCAGAGGTTCTATTCTGGACTAAAGCTTGGTTTGTTTCGAACACCTTGGCCATTCAAGACTCCACGCTCCAAAATCGGATTCCACAAGCAAACCTCGCTGAACAGGTTTTGTGGGGTCATTCCAGAAGGAAAACACTAATGCGAATCATTTGCAACTTCGCCCACGGAACCTAAAAGTGTTGGATCAGGGTCCCCTGATGGCCCTCTGCGCAAACTCTTTTTACGCTTAAGTCCTTAGAGACCCTCTTCTTCTTGGCCCTATCCCTTTTCACCTGTTTCTTTTTGGCCCCTTTGGCTGGGTCTATGCCTATTGACTCCTTTAAAGCTTGGGATAAAAGAGGAAGAGGTGACATGACCCTCTTTGGTGGCTTTCCCCTTTTTCACCTGCCAGTGACTCTCCCAATGTCGTTAGAGGGTTCATCCCGTTGGGCTTTGGAAACTGGGATTTCCCGAGAACTCCGGAGGATGCTTCCTGGGGCGGGATATGGGTTCATGCTGTCGGTGGGTTGTCGCTGCTTTGGAGGTCGCCCTCTTCGCCTAGGCGCATCGGCCTGCTGAAGGGTACGACGGTCATCCGACCTCTGAGGCAACACGGCTCGAGTCCTGCCCGCGGCTAATACTCCTTCTCCCGTGGCTTCGGAACAGATCTGCGTGAGGATCTTCCCTTCAACCTGCTCAGGCACTGAACAGTTTTCGGGCGAAACCTTGGCACCTTCTTCTTCATCGAGACCTAGGGGAAAACGAGACGCGTTAACTCTTGATTCATCAACCAACCAATAATATTTAAGATCCTTAACGTGAACTTTCTCTTTATTTCCCCTCGAACCCACTATCACATATACCACAGGGGAAAGGACTTCAACAATTTTAATCGAACATCTATTTTACTCCAGACTATGTCACCCAAGTTATAGAGGATATCTCGCCTCCCACGATTATAATACTTCGCATAGCGAACTGACGCTATTTCTAAGTGATAGATAACTAAATCACGCAATGCAGGTAATCTCCTAGTTCTATCTTCCCACTCTTCTGCATGCTTGGGCATGATACGGCGGAATAGTCGAATGACGAATACCAAGCTGCTCGGCAGCCTTGGATATGAATTTATTATTGAATTCCGTGCCGTTGTCCGTAAACAAGACCTCAGAAGCTCCCCACCTGAAAACTACACAATCCTCGAAGGCCTTCTATACACTAGCGCCATTAGCTTTTCTCAAAGGGACACACTCTATCCACTTTGTAAACGTGTCTTGAAATATGAGTAAATATAAAAAATGAGCGCGACTAGGCGGAAACGGGCTTCCCCATTAGTACTATTGGACCAGCCTGTTCAACCTTGAGTTTCTGACAGGTGGAACAGGACCGAATATACGTAACTTAGTCCCTATACATTCCAGGCCAATAATACAAGAGAGCCATACGTTCCTGTGTCTTTTCCACTCCAAGATGACCGAAAGTAGTTTCATAATGGGCCTCTTCCAATGCTTTTCTCATGAGTTCTGGAGGTAAAACCACTTTTCAGCCCTAAAGATCTGACAATAGTGGGTCGACGAAGGAGTTCTTACTATGGCACGTGATGTAAAGCGCCTTTCCTGTGCCTGATTGTAATCTGGTTTCCCAGTAACTCGGTAGCCCAACGCCCTAATCTTCCAGTTGGGTCTTTCAAGTTACACAACCAACAAAGGCTACTGTGGTCAGTAATTACATCGAAAGGATAACCCTCAAGATAAGGCCTGAACTTGCGGGTCGCCCAGATCACAGCCAAATACTCCTGTACAGTCACAGTAAAATTCCTTTCCGAGGGGGCCATCGTCCGACTTGCGTAAGCGATAACCCGCTCCGTGCCATCTACGTTTTGTGTTAGGACCGCCCCCAGACCAGTGCTACTAGCAGCAGTCTAAAGTGAAAAATACACGTTAAAATCCAGTCGGGCTAACGTAGGAGCAGAGGTTAAAGCTGTTTTCAACAGCTCAAAGGATTTCTGTTTTCTCTCATCCCATATAAATCGACGACTTTTCTTTAACAGGCGAAATAGAGGTTCAGCCATAGACGCAAAATCCTTTAAAAACCTCCAGTACCACGAAACCATTTCCAAAAACCGCCTAAGTTTCTTCAAAGTATTTGGGACTGGGTACCCAGTAACAGGTTCAATCTTTTCTAGATCCGCATGAAAACTCGACTGGTTAACCATATACCCCAGATACTTGACCTCCCTGCAACAGAACTCACTCTTTTCCCTATTGATGGTAAGGCCAGCATTGACTATCACGTCTAAAACACGCCCCAGCCAGTAAACATGTTCATTAAAGGTTTCGGTAACTATAATGATGTCATCAAGATACGCAAGCACATAAGGTTTGAATAGAGGTGTGATTAGTCTGTCTAAAAGGCGTTGTAAGGTAGTCGGAAAATTCGATAGACCAAAAGGCATTCAAGTATACTGGTATAGGCCCTTTCCAGGAACGGTAAAAGCAGTAAACTCCTTACTTTCTCTGGACAAGGAATCTGGTGAAAAGCCTGACTAAGAACGATCTTCGAAGTATATTGTGCCGAACGAAGTTTGTCGCGGATGTTGGCCATGTTTCGCATTGGATAACCATTTTTTTCGCAACTTCGGTCAACCTGCCAAAATCAATACAAAGTCTAAAGCCGCCATCCGATTTCCTTGCCATTACCACCGGATTACACGAGCCACTATCAGAAGGTTCTATTAAACCCTTTTCCTCTAGCTTATCCGCAAATTCTCTCAGGTCTTCTCAAACTTTAGGTGAATATCTGCGATAATTCTGTTTAATTGGTGGAGGACCTTGGATATCTATTACATTCTCCGCTAGGTGGGTGGCTGGCAACTTTTGCGTCATGGGCGGAATCTTTTCGTCTAGGAGTTTTTCTAATTACTTCAACTGACTCGGTTGTATTTCTTTAAGGCCGGCATAGGACACGGGAAATCGCAACTGATTCTCAAGAACAACACGATAACACGGCAATGTTTCAAAACTTATTTGACTAACAGGATTTCCTGGCGACGGCATATTATCAGTTCTTAAAATATCTAAATTTACATAACTTTGTGACGAACTGTTTAAACCAACATCTTCTTTTCTCTGTACGTGAGATTGATCTAAATTTAAACGATTTTTCGGATTCTGTAACTCGAGGTTTAAATTTATTCTATCACCCTCATAAGAATGCCAAAATTCCTCTTCGATTCGCCAAATTCTTTTCCTATACTTAACTTCAAAATCAAAAATCTTGGCAAAATCATGCCCTAAGAGAACCTCACAATCAAAAGTTGGGGCGAAACGGACATGCATATGATGCTTATCACCTAGAAACTCAACTAACAAACTAACCATCCCTGAGGTTTCTTCTACCACTCCATTTGGGTAAACTACCCCAGAATAGGATTTACTAGGCATCTTATCTTATCTAGGCATCTTATCTATTATATCCTTAAACTTGCCTATCGCTCGCTGACCTATATAACTACAACAGGAACCAGGATCAAAAAAGCCTTTCAACTTATGGCCACTTATGCTAATCTCTATATGTAATCTCCTATCTCTAAGCAAAGCACAAATCTGTTTTCTGAATTTATTGTGACTACAACTACAAACCGGGATCCTAGCGAATAAGGAGGTAAACCGGATCCTAAAGTCATCCGTCCTTACGCGTTTCCCGGTTTGGACCAAGAACTTCCACAACAACTAATGGTAGATACATTACACTTACTACATACATGACAAAAATTTCGCAATGTCTCAGTGCACACCTAAAAGAGATGCCCATCATCACCGCAATTCCAACACCCAGGTCTTCTAGTAAATTTGCCCTCAACATTTGTTATAGCAGAAGGCGACAATGGTGGTGGAGGATTAGTAGTGACTGATGGAAATTGAGCAGCAGTGGTAGTGGGTGGGACATACGGTGGAATCAAAGCAGGACCTCCGGGTAAATTGAAGTTTGGCACACTTGGGGCCAGTGGAGGTGGGGTAAAATTTTGAAAATTCCCCAATGGAAAACCAGGTGGGAGGTAACCAAACATCTTTTGGGGGTACGGACGGTCCGAGGCCGTATTAACAGGCGCTGTTGCAATCGCATTTACAGGCTTAGCTGTTTTGTGGGAAGTATAAGCGAACTCAGGTAGCAAACTACTGCTTGCCGAAAGAGGCGGTATATATGACCTATCCATCCCATTGTCCAACTCAAATAATTCGCTCTTCATTTCCAGCTGATCGAAGTCTTGAAAGTCATTACGAGGTATCGCCTGTCGGTATCGCGGATGCAAATTTGAATAAGCTTGCTCAAGCTGTTCTAGCGTGCTAAGGGGTGGTTAAAAAATTTAAATAAAGATATAATATTTTGGAGATAATCAGCTATAGGTTCTTCCGGACACTGTGTACGTCTTTTTATTTCGTCTTTGAATTTCAGCTGAAAATTTATGTCTGCATACCGCCGACGAAAAACTATAACAAAACCTTTCCAGTCGATCCATGTCCTATCTTCCGCGCCCAATCTGAAATCTGAAAATTCCTGCTCGCTTGATCAAAATCTACCAGAAAATAATTATTTCTACAATAATTGCCGTAACTTTCCGAAAGTTTCTATAAATTTCCAAGATTCGTAGAAATATTTCACTCCGTAGTAAATTTACGCGAGAATTTTGCTCCCTTCCCTGGACATCGCATCAAAGTTAAATTGCACAAATAATAATATTCATAATGTAAATTTTATTCATAATTAAATCATTTTGCCTGAAAACATGGAGAGGAAAATTGATCTCACATTACATTAATAGTAAGAAATAAATATGACAGATTTGACTATCGAAATTATGAAATTGAGACAAATTCAGCGCGGAAAAGAAACACCGGACATCTTGACTCAACTTTGTGATTTTGTTAAGATTCGAAGATCGAATAAGGAAACAAAAGTTAAATATTTTCACTGTACAAATATGAAGAAAACAATGTCCGACCTTAAACTTAAAAAAGCATGATGCCGAGGGGAAAAGGAAAACCGGCACCCACCTGATTTCTAAGACCGTGCTGCTATATCTTGTAGAATTAACTCCACTGGTGTTGATTTTTAATAACAAATCAATTTGATTCCAATTTCTACTCTTGAGTGTTTAGAAGTAAGAAAATTCCTTGGAAACTCTCTCTGGATATCACTCGACTTTGTCGCCACACGAGAACTGCTTGGCGGAAGAACGACACTCAACGTCCGTACCGTGAAGAGTTCCCAAAAGACATTGACGCTCCACCTGGTGGTACCGTCTGGAGATTCGTACGACAGACACAATAAGACATATCAAGTATGTATAATAAGTGGTCAGCTGGCGTTCGCTGACAATAATAAAGACGTGAGAGGTCTAATGCCTAATTCACGGGTTAACCAAGAAAAATATATATTTCTTTAAATTACTCAAACAATCCTAAAAGTTAAGTAGAATTCCTCTTAAAACTACCTTATGTACTAAATGTGAGATTCCCATGCAGCCAGTGGTTCAGCGTGAGTATTTTTGTTCTCTTTTTCCTTTCTTTTACAACAACAAGCAGGAAAGAAAAGAGAGAAAAATAGATCACGTTACAATTGTTAAAACGCCTCTAAATTTTTTGTACTAATTTTTTGTACTAATAGCCGGACTTTGATAGCACACGAAGACACTTTGTTTCAATTATTTCAAATAATTTCAAATTTTAGATGAATTTTTAATTTGTTCAAAGTTCCTAAATATTTCTTCAAATTATTCGAATATTTTATGAGAACACTGTTTTTGTTTAGTTTTGAATAATTATTTTATAATTGCTAATTATAATAAATACTCGGATAATTCTAAATATTAGGTAATTTTAATTTAATTTTAATTTAAAATCGAAAATAGTTTATAAAGTGGCAATTAAAAATTAAAACTAAAATATTTAAATTTTCAAAGTGAAAGATTTTCGAATTATGTATTTTAAACTGAATGATATCATAATTAAAAAAGATCACAAGTCAACTATTACAAAAAAGTTTAAAATCGAATTTGGAAAGATCTTTTATTGTAAAAAAATTTGGTAAAATTCACGGGAAAAAGAAAAATTTACTGCCACTTCCCGGAATTTGTCGACAGGATAATCGACCTGTGAATTAGTCGGGTGACTGCTAAAGTCATTTAAATGGGGAAATTATTCTTATAATCGCTCTTCTCGTTACAAATTTATTGTTTCTTTGGGCCAACCCCCAAGCTTATTTCAAATTAAATTGAAATTATAAAGGTGGTATTTCCTTCCAATCTCATTTCAATTTGTCGACGTTTGTTTACGCTTTTGATCGATATATTGGTGACCGCCACACAGCTGTCAACCCTCGTTACGCTAATTGCTTTTCGTTAGATTTGAGTTTCTGAAGGCCTTCACGACTTTCATACCGAAGACGCAGGGTTCATTGGCATTTCTCATTATTATGAATACTGCTCGTACACGGCGGCATCCTGATACCACATGGGCCCGAATTCTATTTACAGGAATTTGTCGATTTCCAGTGATCGAGACGTAGGTCTGTGGAAGAAATTCACAATTCACAAACTCACGAACATTATGTGCGAAAAATTCTGCTGAAATACAATTTGCATTGCTACCTGTGTCTATTGTGGCCTCTACGGGGCAATTGTCAACAATGACACGGCGTCTGTAGTTCATTGTACAAAATTTTACTTTATTATTTTTAATTTTTGAGATTTTAATTTTAATTTTCAAACAAACAAAATCTCTCAGGGAATTTGTGAGGATCGAGCTCCCTAGTTGGTCGCCAGATGAAACATTATCATCTACGTAAAAAGATCAAAACGATACTTCTTCACTTCAAATGTGACTTTAATCATATTGCGAGGAGCACTCAGTTTAATTACACAGCCACACAAAAAAAGTGTGCGGATCTGGTAACAAGACATACGTATTCCTATGGATTTTGGGGCGCTGAATTGAAATTCGATATCAAAAATCACCCATCACGTTATGGTTGAGCCATAACCTCAAAAAATGACGAAAAATCATGCACTGAGGCAAATAAATTTCAAAATAATGCCAGTGATGCAAATTTTTACTTCAAAAACATGTCGACAACTGTGAAGGGTCAACCCTTGCCTGATATCAACTTATTCAACATAATTTTACCCGACAGAACCTGACCTCACCTAACCTGAATTAACAGACATTTATTGAACTACACGTAAAGCTCTGGAAGCATATTTTCCCAGTAGCAAATGTGTGCTACATCGAATAGGTCAACTCGAGCCTAACCTAGAAATAAATCTAACCTAGCCTAACCTAACCTAACCCAATCTCACGAAACACAATTAAACTGACTGTGTTGTCCCGTTGTGTTTGCGGTACCGTTTCATTCAGCTTCGGCTTAACCTACATAGAGGTTTAACCTATTCTAACCTAACAAAACCTGACCTAACCTAACCGTTTACGCTGGCAACCCTGCTCTTGCGTACTTTCATATTTTGACATTAATAGCAGTAAATGTCTGGAGTTTCGTAACCGCTTGTTGCTAGCATTATTCGCCTGTGTCTGTAACCAGGGCACCTCCACGTGGTGACGGTGGGCAACGGATCCACATTGGCTGAGTCCTTGGGTAAACGTTGTTCATGCCGTCATGGCAGGCATAGGTAAAAAGTGTATTACGATACAGGGAAAACCCCCAGTATCGGCGTCTGGTCAGCATGGGAAACGGGGCTTTCCGATGTCGTCATCATGCAACCGTAGCTCTTCATCAATGGATCAGTTGGTTGGTGTAGAGGCATGGCCGGATTAAAGGGGGGCTGTAGGGACTGTAGCTATCGAGGATATACATCGGAGATCACTAGGTTTGTGAGTTTTTTATTATCTAAATGGCTGTTGAACGAACTGTGTAAATTTTATATTAGATTGTTAATTAAATTTATTTTAAAATAATTTAATAAGTAACAAATAATAAAAGGATATTAAAATGCGCAACAGGATTTGAAAGTTTAAACAATGACGAATCAGGGATAACAACGAATGCACAAAGTAACGATGAGACTGTAGATGTAGGTCTTGAAATGACACCACAGTATTCAAAAGATTCAAACACACTTCAAGGTATTTATATAATTTAGTTTTGAATTTTAAACTTTTTTTATGTTTAAGTATGTAAGAACATCTTTTCTATTCAATATTAAAATAAAATTACATTTATCCAATTGAATTTTATTGTATAAACATAATATCATCGAGGTGTGCCGATCGTCAGTTCAAATTTTAATGCAAATTTTGTACCTTTTCGGTCACCTTTTTTCAATCTGAGTTTAATTTAAGAAGTGATTCAAGAAAAAATTAAAGCTACTAAGTGCTCTTCGAATACAAAATTTCAAGACATCGTAATTATTCAGTTGGTTTTAAAATTAAATCCACGATTTAAATATTTTAAATTCGAATTGCAAATTTCGAATTCGAGAAAACTCAATATCGACAA
>NC_046661.1:2260559-2262002 GCF_010883055.1 Belonocnema kinseyi | reverse complement strand
AATCTTCAGCGTAAAAATCTACAAGTTTAGAGGCACTTTTCTTAATATCTTTTAAATTCATTTCACGCAAATTTGTTAAAAAGCCGAACATTTCTGTAATTTGCTGTAAGCCGAACTTCGCTTCTGTATTTCCATTCTTAGTTTGTCTACCATAGTATGAAAACTTTCAATTTAAAATTTTTCCTCGCCATTCAAACTTGGAGAAGTTTCAACATTGGTATTTGGAAAATTTTTTTCTTTTAATACGCTTATTCTCATCACTATAATTTTGACTAACAAAACATCCTAACTTCTTGGCATTTTTTTTGAATTTCATCGAACTTATTTCGCATTTCATTAATAAATTCGGTTAACGATTGTAACATTTTGTCACCAGCAACCAAATCTAGCTCTGCCGTCTGCAAAAACTTGCTTGTTTTATTGAAACGATCAAGAACTTCGTGCCAAAATTGAGTCATGAAAGCTATTTCTAGTTTCTCCATTTGATTTTTAAGATTGCGTGCATCAAATCTAGTATCGGCATTTTCATCGTCACTTTCAACAAAACCAGACAGAGCATCGTATATCTGTGAATAATTAAAAAATGAAGCAGAAGTTGCATCATCGCGGCAAGACCACCTTGTTTTAGACAAACTTTCCAGAGTCGAATCAGAATTGTTCAACAAAATCTCCCATCGATGCGGAGATGCCACAAAGAAAGCGTAAAGATTAGCTATAAATCCAAAAAAACTTATAGCTTCAATGCATACATTAACGCTATTCTTTCCAACCAAATTTAGAGAATGACCAACACGGGGAACATACAAGGCTAGCAAATTTAACTCTTGTATGCGAGCTTGTACTCCAACATACTTTCCAGACATGTTGCTAGCATTATCGTAAGACTGACCTCTACAGTTACTAATAGAAATATCATTGGCTTCTAGCACTTCCAATGTTACTTTACAAAGTGACTCTCCTGTGTGACTTGATATTGGCAAAAATTGTAGAAATCGTTCATATACTTGACCGTGTAAACAATAACGACAAATTATGGGTAATTGGTCTTCGTGAGAAATATCTGGCGTTGAATCCGTAATAAGTGCAAAATATTTAGCTTCTTTAATTTCTGCAACTATATGATTAAATACTTTTTTAGACATCAATAAAATAAATTCCTCCGCGATAGTTTTGGACAAAAATGATGGGTTACCTCGGCCTTTGTTACCATATAAATCTATGTGTTTCTGTAGAAACGGATCAAACTTAGCAATAAGTTCTAAAATCCCTAAATAATTTCCATTATGATAAAATTCAAATTGTTCGTTTGTACCCCGAAATGCTAGGCCACATTCACATAATAACCGTACGACCTCCACCACACGCTTTAAAACTTCCGTCCAATACTCTGCTTCTGTTTTAATTTTTAATATTAATTCTTCATCGATACCAGGTGTTTTGTTC
>NC_046661.1:2251658-2260459 GCF_010883055.1 Belonocnema kinseyi | reverse complement strand
AAAAAAAAAAAAAAAAAAAAAAAAACTACTACTACTACTACTACTATGTCGGGGAAAATTCCTTTTTTTTCAATTTTAATTTAACTTCTACCTGAATATGATAGTTTTCAATTTTTTGTTGAAAATTTATCTGTTTTAGTTAGAACTTCGTGTTTATAAGTAGAGACCTAATTTTTTGGATCGATATTTCTTCTTTATTGGTTAAATTGCAACTGTTTGGTTAAAGATTGACTCTTTTGTAAAAGTTCATCAATTTGGATGAAATTTTTTTTCTTTCTTGACTGAAAAATTTTCACCTGTTGAAAATTCGTCTTTTTGGTAAGAAAATCAAACTTCTGGGTCAAAAGTTGAAATACTTTGTTAAAATCTTTGTTTCGTTAAAGATTCATTATTGGTATTTGAATCTCTTCTCTTTGTTTCGGAATTAAATTATTTTGTGGAAGATTAGTCTTTTTGGTAAAAAATTAATATTTCAGGGTTAGAAATTCAACTGCTTTGTAGAAAATTCGTCTGCCAGGTTTAAAATTTGTGGTTTTTAATCAAAATTTATCCTCCTTTGTTAAAAAATCATTTATTTGCTTACATATTTATCATGTTAGTTAAAAATTCATCCTTGGTTGAAAATTCAACTATTTTTTTGAAGTATTGATTTACTGAAAAATGATCTTTTTTAGTTGAAAACAGAACTATTCGTTTAAAAATATAACTAGAAAATGAATCATTCGAAAACAGATTATTACAGACATGCTAAGATTCACTCAATACAAAATCTGTTGACAATAACCCACCGACTTGGCCATCAAATAAAATTTAAATTTGATAAAACCTTAAGTTTAAATATTTTGTCACAAGAATTGTTAATAACAGTGGTTATTGTTAACTCTTTTAATATTTTTGGGACTAGCAGTCAGTCGTCCAATAGCTTAAAATATTTCCAGTGCAAAAGAAAATTTTTATATGAAAGAGCCAAAACTTTAAATTTGTTTACAAAAATTTAAGTTGTTATATTTCATCAAATGTCATTAAATATTTATTATTTTAAGAAATACCTGAAGTCGTTCTGGCCATCGAAGGGAATTATAATTTGAAAAATCTCAAATTTTAATATTTTACCACAAAAACTGTTTATGACAGTAGTTACTATAAAGTTTCAAATTATTTTTGTTATCAAATGTCATTCCTACATTAATGTGAAGTATATTTAGCAACAAAAAAAAATTTAGCGATAATAAGACTATTTGCCAATTTGTTCATAAAATTGTTTTATAACAAATACATGGAATAATAAACAAATTATTTGTATTCTATGAATCCCTAAACATTAATCTAAGACGATATAAAGTTTTCTTGATCAGTTATTAAAGCGTAAAAAAATTGTTATGTACAAAATTTCAGTTTTTCCTTACTTTGAGTGGAAAAATTATTAATAAAAAAACAGAGAAGACGAAAGTTAGGAGATTCAATATCTATAGAATTTAATGATCTTTAATTTAAAACGAAAAATTCAAAATCGCAAGAAAATTGAAGGCTCTGGACATTTTTGAATGAAAAAAGTGCATTTCCTCGAACTGTACGTCATAAATACAGTACGTTTGTTTATAGAGTTTAATAGGGGTTGAATGCAGCGATACAAAAGCTTTCCATATTAAGCAACAAATTAATTATTGAGCTATATAAACGTATATATGATGTTTGATTCAATTTAAATAAATATATACCTTATATTAAATAATATTAAATCTATTTTCTCATGTATCAGTCTTGTCATTGACTTTTTACCAAAGTATTCCCTCAAACATTTTAATTACAATTACCATTACTTTTTAAAAATATTTCCTTCAAAATTTGTAATTGTTAAGATTTTAAAGGTACAAAGATTCTTTACTTTGCAACTTAAGTTATAGTCTTACATATTTTAATTAATATTATATTTATATTGGATATAAGTGATATATTTTTTATTAATTTTTCTGATCTAGTATATGTTTGAAATATTTTTGTAATTGAGGTCTTAAATATTATTACTTTTTCATGAGCTACATTAATAATTTTTTTTAACTAGAACAAATAATAAAATCAATATTATCAGCAAAATAAATAATAGATATATACACGTAAAGTTCGAACTGCTTTCAAAATGTATCTCAAAATTAAATTTTTATTATTTTAAATGAAATACTTTCATGTCTGTTTCTTTTTTTAATCAATTATTAATAGTTACTCTTATTTCTTCATATCTATTTTTTTGATTCATTTGCAAACAGCATCAAGTTTTTAATTATCTTTGCTTTTTCTTAATGCAATTTAATGAAAAAGTCAGACCAACTTTTTGTGGCGCCATCTGTTGGGCTAGTTTCACCCACATTTCTCCTCCGGATCGTAAGAAAACTACTATTATACACATACACGATCGAACCAGGGGGCTGATTGTTACGGGAATTTACATGTGTTGTGTTGGAACAATATAGTGTGTATGTATATTTTATGTAGAGTGGGTCTAAAATACAAAATTGTGGAATTTGAAATTGACATAGCAAGAAAAGGATGGTTATTGTGAAAAGGAATCGAAATTGAAATCGCAGTGTTTATTTAAAGATTGGTGTTTAACAAATATTATACCACAAGTTATACAGATAATGTTTACCGAAAACAAGGTTGAATTAAAGAGCAATAATATCTGAGACAATAATGAAATAAAATAGGCAAAAAATTTACAAATCTCTTTTGATATCCAGAAATGTAAATAATGTGTAAACTGAATACAATTTAAAAACTTTGCAAACAAGAAATTTTATACATATTTTTTTTTAACGCGGGTAACCAACATGCATATCGTATTTCATCGAATTCTACCAGTTTGTATTCTCGAACCACCTTAGCACAAAACTTTAAAATCTGTGCCGTAAGGATTACTCGTCCGGTTAGAGAACGGTGTTTTGTTGTGTCGCAAAAGTGACCTGTCCTTCCTCTTAATGATAAAATGCATAATTGAAAGAATCCGAAACGCCGAAAGAAGCAGTGAGTGACATTTTATTTTGAATTAAAGAATCATGAAATTATAATAAATTATAAAAATATTTTTCAATTATAATTTTGAAAAATACATCATTTGCAATTCAAAGTAATTAAGGTTGTATTCTTTATAATTAAAAGCAATCTAAATTTAAATTAGATAAGCGATTCAAATTTAATAATTTGAAATTTAAATCTATATTGAATGTTTCAAAGTTCAAAATAAACATAATTACATAATGACACCTCGCGCTTCGCGCTCGGATATTTCTTCTTTGCATTTGGAATGCTTGAAAAAAACTTTATCAAAATTATCTCTTTTAGATGGCAGTATTTATATGCGTCTTCATATTCTGAATTGTCTACTCAATTAAGTATAATCAAAGATTAAGTTTCTCAAAGCTCTGTAGGCTTTGAGGTACACATTCTCATCGTGAGACTCGCGCTGCGCGCTCGATTTCCGACAGACATTTGTAAACAGGTTTTGTTGGATTTTTTTCTCGTCACTTTCGTCGTTTTTCCACACATTTTTTTTTAACGTTATTTTTTACGAATAAAACAAAAAGTACGTGTCCTATCAAGAAGTGATTCTTAACAAAATTGTAGATCTTTTTTGGGATAACCATTTTTGTTATTTCATCTTTTTTCGTCTCCTACATAGTTTGTCCACAAAACGGATTTCTTTATTTTCCATTATTTTTTGTGTAATCAAAATTTGAATTTTCGACTTTTGAAGAAAATTCAAAAATTGGTTATGATAATCTTATAGGACTTTCAAAAAGAAATGTTTTTCTTCTCTTGACTTTTTTTCATATCGTGCGTTTTTCGGCTTCAAATTTTGATTTTCGGTTGATTAAAAAAATTTTGAAAACGCTATAACTCTGAGAATTTTCTTTTTATAAAAAAGCTCACTTTTTCAATTTTTATCAAAAATGGCTGGTTCACGAACTCGCCCTTTCTTTAAGGACCTAAAAAAAGTGTGCCAAAGATAAATTTGATTCGTTCATTTTTTCGAAAGTTATCGTGTTTACGGACGGACGGCCGGACGGACAGACAGACGCCATCGTGAAAACCTGATTTTCGGATTCAGGGGGTCTCGAAACGTGGAGATCCGTTGAAAAAGTGTGATGTCAAGTTTCCGTCAATTCTAATATTTCTCATTCATAAATGACGAGAATGTAAAAAATTACACTCTGGAAAGTTAAAAATTAAACGTATCGAAACTTCAATGGAAACTAAAAAAAAAAAAATTAAATGCGAAAAATGAAGATTTTAAAACTTGATCTACTCAAACCCTCAATTGTTTTAAGTAAATATAAATCCTTTTGAATTTAATGATTTGTAAATGGTCCGTTATACTTTTCGATATTGAACAATTTCAATTGTAATAATTCTTAAATAAAAAACATCAATATTCAATGCCTGGTTATAAAATATTTTCATATTTAAGGCTGCGCTTTGCGAAATCATTGCATTCATTTTTCATTGTTTATAATTTATTCTGGAGACAATTAATCCAAAATTTAATACTTTACATTTAATACAACTGCAACCAAAATTTCAAACCAAAACAATTTACAATATTTAAAGGGTTGCGCCAACAGACTATTTTCTGGTGGCGGTTTGAGCAATTTTAATCGGCGGCAGCGGGGCGGCGCACAGTGCTCCGGAATAGGAATTTACTGTCAATAATCGCCCACAGGTTGTATTTCTTAACCGATATAAAAGTTTTTTTTAGAAATGTTCAGAAATTTATTTTTAAGAGAATTGTGGTTTGCTTTTTTTAAATTTTTTCACAGAGCAACAATATATAAAAAATATAGTGACAAATTTGACCATTTTAGCTTTGTGAATTTTTATCTCAAGAAAAAATACAGATAGAAACTCACTATCAGCCGGAATTATTGCATATGCATTCATAGAACATAATTAATTTTAATAATAGTTAACTTAATTATTATAAACAATTTCTATAAAAAAATTCTTTATAAACGAGTTTTTCTCATAGCTGAATTGATTTTTCTGAACAAAAAAGATTCACAATTGTCTTTAAAGTTATTTACATACTTTAAGCTTTATTAAACATGAACAATATAAATTGCTTAGGGATTGTCCAAAAATTACGTAAGACGTTTTTTTTGTTTGAATAAAGACGAGCATAAAATTGCTATAAAGTTGAGAAGGACACAACGATATAAACAAAAGAAAAACGTCTTACGTAATTTGTGGACGATCCCTTATTACAATTTAGTTAAACAAGTCTCCTAATCGGCCGATTCCTCGTAGAAAAAAATGTTTTTTTCTTCAATAATACAGCCACACAAAAAAAGTGTGTGGATCTGGTAACAAGACACACGTATTCCTATGGATTTTGGGGCGCTGAATTCAAATTCGGTATCAAAAATCACCCATCACGTCATGGTTGAGCCATAACCTCAAAAAGTGACGAAAAATCATGCACTGAGGCAAATAAATTTCAAAATAATGCCAATTATGCAAATTTTCGCTTCAAAAACATGTTGACAACTGTGAAGGATCAACCCTTGCCTGATATCAACTTATTCAACATAACTTTACCCGATAGAACCTGCCCTCACCTAACCTGAATTAACAGAAATTTATTGAACTACACGTAAAGCTCTGGAAGCATATTTTCCCAGTAGCAAATGTGTGCTACATCGAATGGGTCAACTCGAGCCTAACCTAGAAATAAATCTAACCTAGCCTAACCTAACCTAACCTCACGAAACACAATTAAACTGATTGTGTTGTCCCGTTGTGTTTGCGGTACCGTTTGAATCAGCTTGGGCTTAACTTGCAAAGAGGTCAAACCTATCCTAACCTAAAAAAACCTGACCTAAGCTAATCTAACCTAACTTAACTTCACGTAACACAATTAAACTCATTTTGTTGTCCCGTTGTGTTTGCGGTACCATTTTCATTCAGCTTCGGCTTAACCTACATAGAGGTTTAACCTATCCTAACCCAACAAAACCTGACCTAACCTAACCTAGCCGAATCAAATTCAACCACACGTGTAGCTATGTAAGCGTACGGTTCTCAGTCTTAAGTGTGTGCTATATTTAATAGGTTAACTCGATCTTAACCTACAAATGAATCTAACTTAACAGAACCTAACGAAATTTTGCTTAACGCAACACAACTTAACCTAAGTGATCCAGTTGTAACACAATAAAATTTATTTCATTGTACTACAGGTGGTTAAAAATTTAGACGCACATTACTCATTTGAAGAAACTTAGAATTACAAGTAGAATTGGCCCAATTTCAATTAACCTGACAATGTTTGTATCAATTAAAATGTAGAACTGTAACTTAAACATGCAAATGAATAAGTTTTTTATTCAAAATTTTTTTCTTTCTGCTTTTCTTAAACTTAAGGGATATATTTATACTATCTTTCGTGTTTACATTTTATCTTGCTTTTTATCGTAATTAAACTGATTTATAGACCTACTTCAGTCTATTTTCTGCCTGCTATAACGTGTCCTTTTATCTTCGAAGGAACGATGCAAAGGATTACGCTTACGTTTAAGACCTACATTCGTTTCCCTTTTCAACATCCAGCAAAAATCAAGCCATCATGACCTCGTCCCAACTACCCTGATATCGTTGTTCCATCACTTTTATGCCTTGATGAAAACGTTCCCCTTGTTCTTCGCTGAAATCACCAACATTTTCTGGAAACTTATCCAGATGGGAATCTAGAAAGTGAAATTTTAAATTCATCAAGCAGCCTAACTTTTTGTAGTTTCTTATCATTTTCGCAACAATATTTTTGTAGTCTGGACTTTTTTTGTTACTGAGGAAATTTGCGTTTACTGCTTTAAAACTTTCCCAAGCGTCCATTTCAATTTTCGTCATGTGGCTCACGAAATTAGTATCTCTTGTCAATATTCGAATCTGTGGTCCATCAAAGACTCCTTCTTTCAATTTAGCGACTGAAACATTACGGAATTTAAGGGATAAATACTTATAGCATTGTCCATCTTTGTCTAACGCCTTGACAAATTGCTTCATGAGCCCAAGCTTTATGTGGAGGGGTGGTAGTAAATTTTTTTCTGGATCAACAAGGCTTTGGTTGATGATATTATGAGAACCAGGTTTGAATGAATCTCTTAAAGGCCAATGTTTCTTGCTGTAATGATTGGCTCGATCTCTGCTATTCCACAGGCATATAAAGCATGGCTCTCTCGTGAAACCCGATTGTTGGCCTAATATCATTGTTATGATTTTGAGATCACCACATATTTGCCATTTGTGATTCGTGTAATTAACTTTTTCAAGAAGCATTTTAACATTGTTATATTCTTCTTTGATGACGGTTGAGTGAGCTATAGGGATAGGAGCGTAAGTATTCGTGTTATGCAGTAAAATAGCCTTAATGATGCGTTTTGACGAATCAATGAAAAGTCGCCATTGTTCGCCTCTGTACACATTTTTATTTAAGTGGTTCATTAGTCCGTTAACGTCAGTGCAGTACACTAACGACCTCTCTTCGTCTTTAATGAAAAACTTTCTGAATTCTTTGTCCCTGTCGCGATAGAATGAAACTTTTGTCTTTGGCTCTTAAGTGGTTCATTAGTCCGTTAACGTCAGTGCAGTACACTAACGACGTCTCTTCGTCTTTAACGAAAAACTTTCTGAATTCTTTGTCCCTGTCGCGATAGAATGAAAGTTTTGTCTTTGGTTCTAGAAGATTTCTTCTTTTTAGAAATGAAGCGGCAAATTCAGCGCCGTCTTTCGGTAATCCAAGATCTCTAATAAAATCATTCAGTTCTAGTTGCGACACTAATATTGGAACCTTCAATTTCATTTTATGCACGCCATATTCATCATCTTTTTCGCCATTTTCATCGGAATGATCAGAACTATTTTCTGTTCGATCACTGGTTTCACTACTGTCTCCATGACGTTGACTTTCTACTTCCATTCTATCATCTTCTAAAGCCCTTAAATCAGTCTGGCGTGCATTTTCATTGATTTCAATTGCTCTTGTGACTGCACACATTATTGTACGAAATATTATTTTTATTTTTGGCGTTGAACCCTTTGACGGAATTCATGCAAAAGTAGCAGTCCTTCGCAATAACGGATTTTATCCATGTGGTTGGTGTAGAGTACTTGTGGTACTTTTCGTTGTTTGAATTTTTAGACGATACAACATAAGTCTGCAGGAATTGTAAATAACGTGAGGAACCCATTTTGTTTCTTGGTGCAGCAATTTACGCTCAAAACACTTTTCGTAAAGACCTTTCACTTCCTCGTTGATTGATTTTCGCAAACTGCTCACTTCATATTTACTGCAAATGTAACAGAATGAATCTGAGCTATTCTTGCAGGCATGCGATTGAGAAATGCTCGCGGTTTTTTTCCTTGTAGCATGAGCCTCTACACAGTGCCGGATTAAGGCTGCTCGAGGCCCAGGGCTGTGCATTTTTGGGACCCCCTGAGAAAATCTCTGATGATAAAAGACATACAATACAATAAATGGTGAAAAAATTAGGTTCATGGAAATAATTAAATAAATCTTTCGTTTTTTTCAAATTTGAAAAATGATATTTATTATTGCAAAAGATAATGTCTTTAGAAGATCTTTCTCGATTGCCAGCAAACTAAGACCAGTTAATCTTTTATCACTCATAGTTGAACGAAGTTCTGATTTTACCCTAGCTAGAGTTGAGAAAGATCGCTCAGCTTCACAATTTGTGATGGGAATGGTTAAGAAGAGTCTATAAGCAATATATACATTCGGGAAAATCGACGTT
>NC_046661.1:2234263-2251558 GCF_010883055.1 Belonocnema kinseyi | reverse complement strand
AATATTTAAAACCACCCCTTGTGTATGAAAATCAGAAAATCGTCGAAATGACCGCCTTTATACAGTTTTTTTCGAGTTAAAAATACTTTTAATTTACCTTGTGTTAGAGCAAGTTATTTCAGGGGGGTAAGAGCCACCGGAAAGAATATTTAAAGCCACCCCTAGTGTATGAAAATCAGAAAATCGTCGAAACGACCGCCTTTATACAGTTTTTTTTCGAGTTAAAAATACTTTTAATTTCCCCTGTTATAGAACAAGTTTTTTCACGGGGGTAAGAACCGCCGGAAAGAATATTTAAATCACCCCTAGTGTATCAAAATCAGAAAATCGTCGAAATGACCGCCTTTATACAGTTTTTTTTTCGAGTTAAAAATACTTTTAATTTACCTTGTTATAGAGTAAGTTATTTCAGGGGGGTAAGAGCCACCGGAAAGAATATTTAAAGCCACCCCTAGTGTATGAAAATCAGAAAATCGTCGAAATGACCGCCTTTATACAGTTTTTTTTCGAGATAAAAATACTTTGAATTTACCTTTTTATAGAACAAGTTTTTTCAAGAGTGTAAGAGCCGCCGGAAAGAATATTTAAAACCACCCCTGGTGTATGAAAATCAGAGAATCGTCGAAATGACCGCCTTTATACAGTTTTTTTCGAGTTAAAAATACTTTTAATTTACCTTGTTATAGAGCAAGTTTTTCCAGGGGGGTAAGAGCCGCCGGAAAGAAAATTTAAAACCACCCCTAGTGTATGAAAATCAGAAAATCGTCAAAATGACCGCCTTTATACAGTTTTTTTTCGAGTTAAAATACTTTAAATTTATCTCGTGTTAGATCATGTTATTTCAGGGGGGTAAGAGCCACCGGAAAGAATATTTAAAGCCACCCCTAGTGTATGAAAATCAGAATATCGTCGAAACGACCGCCTTTATACAGTTTTTTTCGAGTTCAAAATACCTCTAATTCGCCTTTTTATAGAAGAAGTTTTTTCAGGGCGGTCAGAACCACCGGAAAGAATCTTTAAAACCGCCCCTAGTTAATGAAAATCAGAAAACCGTCCAAATGACCTCCTTTATACAGTTTTTTCTTCAAGTTAAAAATACTTTCAATTTATCTTTTTATAGAACAATCTTTTTCAGGGGGGTAAGAGACGCTGGAAAGAATATTTAAAACCACCCCTAGTGTATGAAAGTCAGAAATTCGTCGAAATGACCGCCTTTGTACATTTTTTTCGAGTTAAAAATACTTTGAGTTTACCTTGTTATATAACAAGTTTTTTCAGGGCGGTGAGAGCCACCGGAAAGAATATTTAAAACCACCCCTAGTGTATGAAAATCAGAAAATCGTCGAAGTGACCGCCTTTATACAGTTTTTTCTTGGAGTTAAAAATATTTTTAATTTACCTTGTTATAGAACAAGTTTTTCCGGGGGGTAAGAGCCGCCGGAAAGAATATTTAAAACCACCCCTAGTGTATGAAAGTCAGAAATTCGTCGAAATGACCGCCTTTGTACAGCTTTTTTCTAGTTAAAAATATTTTTAATTCACCTTGTTGTGGAAGAAGTTTTGTCAGGTGGGTAAGAGCCGCCGGAAAGTATATTTAAAACCACCCCTAGTGTATGAAAATCAGAAAATCGTGAAAATGAACCCCTTTGTACAGTTTTTTTTCGAGTTAAAAATATTTTTAATTTACCTTGTTAAAGAGCAAGTTTTTTTTGGGGGGGGGTAAGAGCCGCTGGAAATAATATTTAAAACCACCCCTAGTGTATGGAAATCAGAATATCGTCAAAATGAACGACTTTATACAGTTTTTTTCGAGTTAAAAATACTTTTAATTTACCTTGTTAGAAAACAAGTTTTTTCAGGTGGATAAGAGCCGCCGGAAAGAATATTTAAAACCACCCCTAGTGTATGAAAATCAGAAAATCGTGAAAATGAACCCCTTTGTACAGTTTTTTTTCGAGTTAAAAATATTTTTAATTTACCTTGTTAAAGAGCAAGTTTTTTCTGGGGGGTAAGAGCCGCTGGAAATAATATTTAAAACCACCCCTAGTGTATGGAAATCAGAATATCGTCAAAATGAACGACTTTATACAGTTTTTTTTCGAGTTAAAAATACTTTTAATTTACCTTGTTAGAAAACAAGTTTTTTCAGGTGGATAAGAGCCGCCGGAAAGAATATTTAAAACCACCCCTAGTGTAGAAAATCAGAAAATCTTCGAAATGACCGCCTTTATACAGTTTTTTTCGAGTTGAAAATACTTTTAATTTACCTTGTTATAGAACAAGTTTTTTCCGGGGGGTAATAGCCGCCGGAAAGAGTATTTAAAACAACCCCTAGTGTATGAAAATCACAAAATCGTCGAAATAACCGCCTTTATACATTTTTTTCGAGTTAAAAATACTTTGAGTTTACCTTTTTATAGAACAAGTTTTTTGAAGAGTGTAAGTGCCGCCGGAAAGAATATTTAAAACCACCCCTAGTGTATGAAAATCAAAAAATCGTCGAAATGACCGCCCTTATTCAGTTTTTTTTCGAGTTAAAAACACTTTTAACTCACCTTTTTATAGAACAAGTTTTTGCGGGCGAGTAAGAGCCGCCGGAAAGAATATTTAAAACCACCCCTAGTGTATGAAAATCAGAAAATCGTCGAAATGACCGCCTTTATACATTTTTTTCGAGTTAAAAATACTTTGAGTTTAACTTTTTATAGAACAAGTTTTTTAAAGAGTGTAAGAGCCGCCGGAAAGAATATTTAAAACCACCTCTAGTGTATGAAAATCAGAAAATCGTTGAAATGACCGCCTTTATACAGTTTTTTTCGAGTTAAAAATTCTTTTAACTCACCTTTTTATAGAACAAGTTTTTTCAGGCGAGTAAGAGCCGCCGGAAAGAATATTTAAAACCACCCCTAGTGTATGAAAATCAGAAAATCGTCGAAATGACCACCTTTGTACAGTTTTTTTCGAGTTAAAAATACTTTAAATTTACCTTGTTATAGAACAAGTTTTTTCAGGGCGGTGAGAGCCACCGGAAAGAATATTTAAAAGCACCCCTAGTGTATGAAAATCAGTAAATCGTCGAAATGACCGCCTTTATACAGTTTTTTTCGAGTTAAAAATACTTTAACTCACCTTTTTATAGAACAAGTTTTTCCGGGGGGTAAGAGCCGCCGGAAAGAATATTTAAAACCACCCCTAGTGTATGAAAGTCAGAAATGCGTCGAAATGACCGCCTTTGTACAGCTTTTTTTCGAGTTAAAAACACTTTTAATTCACCTTGTTATAGAACAAGTTTTTTCAGGTGGGTAAGAGCCGCCGGAAAGAATATTATAACTACCCCTTGTGTATGAAAATCAGAAAATCGTCGAAATGACCGCCTTTATGCAGTTTTTTTCGAGTTAAAAATACTTTAAATTTACCTTGTTATAAAACAAGTTTTTTCAGGGCAGTAAGAGCTACCTTAAAGAATATTTAAAACCACCCGTAGTGTAAGAAAATCAGAAAATCGTCGAAATGGCCGCGTTTATACAGTTTTTTCTTCGAGTTAAAAATACCTTTTATTTACCTTTTTATAGAACAAGTTTTTCCGGGGGGTAAGAGCCACCGGAAAGAACATTTAAACCCACCCCTAGTGTATCAAAATCAGAAAATCGTCAAAATGAACGCCTTTATACAGTTTTTTTTCGAGTTAAGAATGTTTTTAATTTACCTTGTTATAGAACAAGTTTTTTCAGGAGAGTAAGAGCCGCCAGAAAGAATATTTAAAACTACCCCTAGTGTTTGAAATTCAGAAAATCGTCGAAATGACCGCCTTTATACTTACTTTTATGCTTAGCTGAACTAATTCCGCTAGGCTAATTTCAGAAAACAAAATTTTTTTTTCATTTTGTTCATTTGAACGTTCGGAACTTCAGGTACATTGATTTTATAATTTTATAAAAAGTGGATTTTGGTAAAGCAAACTCATTCTGAATTTCATTTCGTGTTTTATCACTCTCAAATTCAATCACAATTTTGAGTTTATCACTTAAAGATAACACTTTGATTTTTCGTTTTGACATTATTATTACACGTCGAACCTTTCTTCACAATGGATACTTTTCAAATGTTCCTCGAAATTTAAGGAAATAAATTAACATCAGCTATTCGTGACTTATTCTTAAATTTTTTGAAACTAATAATAAGCTTGACTGTCACTTAAAGAGGGACATGACAGTAGTAGTCTCAGTTATGGAGGTTCGTGAGTGAAAAATAAATTTCTCTTATAGAGGTTTCTGTTTCTTACTTATGGACATTATAATCAACACTGTTATTTCTAAAATACTTTCAACTATCTTCAGTTTCCAAAACGAGGTAAATATACTTTCTCTTTGAACATTAGATTTCTTCACTGCGTTATGGTTATCACATTTATAACACTATAATGTACAATGATATTTAAAAAATATTGTGTTTTTCGAGCTCCAATAAACTTTTATTAAGGAAAAAAGCAACTATTTGACGAGAGTACAAATCTGTACCGAATCACGTCATCTCCATAACATCATGAAATAAACAAGCTACCACTTGTATTAGCCATAAATGGAATAGTTCATTCATCCTACCGGCCCAAATTAAAATGATTTTCTTTTAAATTATATTATTAAACAATAATTAATTATTGTTTATTTTCAAAATTTCTGAAAATTTAGACTATATAGTGTATAGAAAGGATAAATTTACCACATTTTAATTGCTTTAACAAAAATAATTGGTTTAAATAAATACTTTAACAAAAATACTTTTGAAATCGTAATTAATTGTATGTCTTCTTTTTTTTCATTCTTTTAGTCATCGAAGATTAACTGCTTAAGCAAATAAAAATTGTTTGAACAAATAGAAATTTGTTGAACATTAATAAAAATGTATCAAAATTATGTAATTATTTAACAAAAAGTAGCACAGGATAGAAATTTGAAAAAAGTGGACATCTCCGGCTCAATTTTTAGAAATTTTGAAAATAAACAATAATTAATTGTAGAACATAATTTTTACCATAATTAATTGTAAATCCTTAAAAGGACAGCCTTCATACAATTTTTCTCGAGTTAAAAATACTTTTAATATAGATTGCCATAGAAAAATATTTTGAGGGGGTGAATTACCGCCGGAATAGATATTTACAGTCACCCCTAGTCTTTCAAAGTCACAAAATCGTCAAATGATCGCCTTTATACACTTTTATGCGAGTTAAAAATAGTGTTAATTTACATTGCCATCGAACTAGTTTTTTTCGGGAGGTAAGTTTCGCCGAAATAGATATTAAAAACTACCCCTAGTCTGTCAAAGTCACAAAATCATCAAAATGATAGCCTTTATAGACTTATTTTTTGAGATAAAAATACCTTTAATTTACTGTGTTATAGAACAAGTTTTTTCAAGGAGGTTAGTGCCGCCGGAATATATATTTAAAACTACCCCTAGTCTTTCTAAGTCACAAAATCCTCAAAATGGCAGGCTTTATTCACATTTTTTCCAATTCAAAGTACTTTTAATCTGACTTTTCATATAAGTAGTTTTTTCAGGGGAGTAAGTACCGCTGGAATAAATATTTAAAACCACCTCTAGTCTTTCAAAATCAGAAAATCGTTAAAAAGGACAGCCTTTATACACTTTTTCTTCGGTTTAAAAGTACTTTTACTCTACCTTCCCATAGAACAAGTTTTTTATGGGGGTTAATGCCACCGGAATAGATATTTAAAACCACCCCTAGTCTTTCAATGTCACAAAATTCTCAAAATGAGAGCCTTTATAAACTTTGTTTCGAGTTAAAAATACTTGCAATTTACCGTATCATAGAGCAAGTTTTTTCAGGGGGTAATAGTCGCCGGAATCGATATTTAAAATCACCCTTAGTCTTTTAAAGTCACAAAATCATCAAAATGGCAGACTTTATCCACATTAGATCTACCTTCTTTCAATTTAACAATAAAAATTACAAACAATTTGATGGAATAGCTATGGGTTCTTCGTTGTCTCCTGTAATTGCTGATATGGTAATGGAAACACTTGAATTAGAATTTTTAACTTCACTTAGTTTCGACGTCTGGCAAAAACTTACATTTCTTATCTCAACATCCTTGGTCTCAGAGACTTATTGATGGGGGGCATTAAATTATCTTCTCCGCAATTTATAAAACAGAATATTGAATTATTAAGACAAATTTTGACGGAAAATGTATATCCACTTGAATTAATTAATAAATTAATAAAAACCAGGAATGATAATATTTATAACTCTAATAACAAAAAAGAAACACAAGCATCTAAATCTTTTACCGTAATCCTTTATATTTCCGGCATTACTGATAAAGTAGCCTTTATTTTAAAGCAAAAAAATATTAAAATCATCTTCAGACCAATTAAACCTTTTTTTAATTTATTCCCATCACCTAAGGACAAGACTGACATTTTCCGCAAGAGAAATAATGTTTATTGTTTGGATTGCTTAGTCTGTGACGGTCGTTATATGGGACATACTGATAGACCCTTACTTCATAGAATCAAAGAACATCAATGTCGTAATTCGATTAGTGATAATATCACTAAGGCCGCCGGAATAAATATTTAAAAACACCTTGTCACTACCTTGTCATAGAAGAAGTTATTTCAGGGGCGGTAAGTGCTTCCTGAATAGATATTTAAAACCACCCCTAGTCTTTAAAAATCACAAAATCGTCAAAAAGGCAGGTTTTATACACATTTTTTCAGTTAAAAGTAATTTTATTCTAACTGGTCATAGAAGATGTTTTCCAGGGGGGTTAATATCGCCGGAATACATGTTTAAAACCATCGCTAGTCTTCGAAAATCGTCAAAATGGCAGCCTATACTCTTTTGATTCGAGTTAAAAGTACTTTTAGTCTATCTTGACATAATACAAGTTTTTTCAGGGGGGTGTGTAAGTGTCGTCGGAATAGATATTTAAAAGCACCCCTAGTCTTTCAAAATCACAAAATCATCAATATGACAGCTTTTATACACTTTTATTCGAGATAAAAATACTTTTAATTTACCTTGTCATAGAACAAGTTTTTTCAGTGGGGTCATTGCCGCTGGAATTAATATTTAAAACCACTCCTAGTCTTTGAAAGTCACAAAATCGTCAAAATGACAGCCTTTATACATTTTTTTCGAGTTAAATGTGCTTGTAGTTTGAGAAGAAGTTTTTCAAGGGGGGGGGGGGTGTAATTTTCGCTAGAATAGATATTTAAAACCACCGCTAGTTTTTCAAAATCGTCAAAAAGACAGCCTTTATACACTTTTTTTCGAGTTAAAAGTGCTTTTAGGGCAAGTGCCGCCGGAATAGCCGGGGAAAATGAAAAATGTATTCGCGTAAGGTAGAGTATCTTTATATTGGTATTTTTTTGGATGGTTTAAAGAATTGAAATGAAATTGTGAATTTTTAATAATTCCATCTTAAAATTGATTTTAAAAAAATCAAATTTAAGATCTTTTAAAGTTCATTGATACATTCTTTAATTTAGATTATTAAAAATGATAACAATAAAATGATAATTTAATATGAATATAAAAAATGATAATTTTGGAATTTAATCTGAATCTTTAAACTCTATAATTTATAAAAGTTAAAAATGCTAAATGTTGCAGTTTATCTGTATTTCAGTTAAACTTATTAAATTTAAAAGTGTCAGTACGTTCCATTTTATACGCGTAAATTATTGAGCATTCGTTTACAAAATTTTTTAATTCAAAAACTTTAATCTTCAACTTGAAAAGTTTCAGTATTCAAGAGTTTCAGTTCCAGCTTTTTAATTTATAGTTTATTTTTATCAAAATTTTAATTTAAACTGGTACTCTAAAGCTAAATTTTTCGGCGAAAGTTTCACCAAGGTTAGGAGAATAATTCTGATCTCATCTACTGCGTCACGCTAAAGTGATGAAATTTCGGTAAAAAATGTAGAATTAGCCATAGATTCTCCGAAATAAATTACACCATTATAGATGAATTAGAATTTACTTAATACCATTTAGCAAACAGCGCAAAAAGCAACTCACAGATCGGAATCCCCATTTTTCTCCAATTTGATTAAGTTAAACGACGATAGATAGCGCTGGCGTGGTAATTCTCGCTACATATCGAATAAAAATGGAACGATTATAAGGCGAAAGATTATCCAGGCAAGGTTAAAAATCGGAAATTATCTTTCATTCATGTGCAATTTATCTGGCAAGGTTAATTTTTGTTTCGCTGAATCTTTCACCTGAAATCGATGTTAACTTTACCGATCATTTTTTCTGTGAAATATTTTAAATATCTTTTCCATCGGCACTTACACCACTGAAAAACTCGTTCTATGACAAGGTAAATTAGCAATACTTTTGACTCGAAAAAAAGTGTTCAATCATTTTGAAGATTTTTTGATTTTGAAAGAGTATGGGTGGTTTTAAATATCTTTGCCGGTGGCAAATACCACACTGAAAAAAGTTATTTTATGAAAAGGTAAATTAACAATATTTTTAATTTTAAAAAAGTGTATAAAGAATTTCATTTTGACAATTTTCTTATTTTTAAAGACTAGGGTGGTTTTAAATATCTATTCCGATGGCACTCCCCCCCCCCCCCTGAAAAACGTGTTCTATGCCAAGGTAAATTTGCGTGGCTGCATTCGTGTGGACGGTTTCGAGTTATGAAACAGAAGAATCCCTATTTTTTTGGATTTTCAACGAAAAATCGCTAAGTTTCAAAACACACTGTGTGTTTTTGCACCTAATTACTCGACGGGAAACTGTCTTTTACCATTAATAAATCATTAATAATTTATAGCAAAAGCTTTCTGTCACCACTTATGATTATCTGTATTATTTTCTATTTTCACTTTCTATCGCCACTTTTTGGCTTTCTTTTTTTTATTTTCGTGGCAAAAAAGTGACTGTAATTGACTGAAAATGTATCATTTGTTTTTTTTTATCAATAAACAAATATGTTTGATTAATAATTGTTTATAATACAATCTTTTCATATCACTGTTCAGGACAAATGATTTTTTATAACAATATCTTGTCATATCCACTTTTAAGTACTTTGTGGTTACTTTTTTGAGCAAAAAAGTAATTATAATTGATTAAAAATGCGATATATACTTCATCATTTACTTAAAGAACTTTTAGATACAACCAACTTATATAATTACTGCTTTAGTTATTAATTGTTTAAAATAATAAATTAAATTTGATGTGTAATCACTGTTAAGTAATCAATTGCTTGCACAGGAAAAGAAATAAAAAATAATTCTCTGTTTTTAGTCAAAAATGCAACAAAAAAATAAATCCTTGAAACATTGCAATTCCCAAAATATGGTAATGCTTCTAAAATACCTTTTTCTTTAGATCTGCGCAGATTTTTGTAGATTCTATTTTATCCTCTTTCATTATTAACGAAAAATAAAACGGACACGATTTATATTGAAAAAAGTGAACTTCACTTTTTTGCCCGTAAAAATAGGCAAAAATGGCCAACTTTGAGGGGTCATAATTTATGACCTATTATATGTAGGACATGGTTTTTTTTTGTTATTACTGATAATTAAGGGCATGTGATACAGTTTCGCCGGCTTTTTTTACACAAAAATGAAAGTTTTTAAAAACTGAATTCGGAGATGCTATAAATTATCATAACAGACATCCCTGGACTCTTTTTTAAGGGATAATAACAAAAAAATTTATTGTGATTAATAAAAATTGTATTCATATGCATTATTTTGAGGTTACGTTGTTTTTCATCCCTGCCTTTTCGATAATCTGGAAACTATTTATGAAAGAAACTTTTTTGATTGCCTGCAAACAAGGTTAGTCCGGGAGATTAGTTACTATGTTTGTTTGTAAGTCCAAACTTTTCGGCCAAAAATATAGTGTAGTTTGGAAGCTTGGAAGTAACGCTCGGGTGAATTGTAACACCTCGAAATATACACGCACGTTGTTAGCAATATCAAAAATTTTTTGATTAAAAAAAAAACAAAAAAAGTATGTGGGGACGTCCGTTAGCATGTTCGCTATCATTTCCCAGATTTTGAAGGCAAAATATTTCTTATCCTAGAAAAAATCCGGGGCAATCTAAAACTGAAAAAATCGATACTATTTCCTAAGCGCTATGCAAATTAATCACATTTTGCTAAATTAAAACTTTTTTGAATTAATCTACACAAAAAGTGTGTGGGGACGTCCGTTAGCATGTTCGCTATCATTTCCCTGATTTTGAAGGCAAAATATTCGGCAGATTCGCGTGAAGTAATTAGGTGCGAAGGTGTACAGAGTTTTTTGAAACTTAGTGATTTTTCACTGAAAATCTCCCCAAAATGTGGATTTTTCTATGCATCATATCTTGAAACCTATGCAGGATAGCGGATTATTTTTTCAAACAAATTTTCTCATAATTGTGCCCTCTTTATTTTTTCTCTCTCGATATTTTGCTCTTAATTGCAATGGGAATTAGCCGTATCAAGCGCCTTGAATTTGAATAGGTCCATAGTGTAAAAATAGACGTGAGTGCATGAACTGGAGTCCAATGCAGTCATATTGAAGCGAGGCCCGATGTGGGGTTAACGACGGGAGAACAACGGTCACTACATTGCGTGGGACTCTCGCTCACGCACGCTTAACTATTTATACCGCGCTTCTGATTGGTTCAGTTTAAGTATTCTATAACTTAAAAATTAAAACTTAACAGATGTTTGGAAAAGGAATTTTATATTTATTTTTTACACTATTATACAGACATATTACTACGGACACTTGAGTCTGGGACAACCTATATTAGCTATATCATTGAAGCTCTTAATATGTTTTGAATACAACCAACTTTCATACAAACGATGCGTATATTCATTTAAAAAAGTTGTCGAAATCGTATTTTTGGCTTCAAAGAATTTTCTTTCATTGTGTGGCGGTGGTCTCAATATTTAATTATAAAAAAATTTGAAAATAATTTATTTTATTTTCAGGGTCGCCCATGCTTCTATTTGCAACAGACAAGGATATTAGAGTGGCAAACGTTTCTCGAACAAACAAGGTAGCAACCATTGTTAAAGAATTATCAGATGGAGCTGCTTTAGATTTTTATTATGAGGGTGGATTAGTCTGTTGGTCTGATAGCGGACTTGAGATGATACAATGTGTCCGTACAAATGGCAGTCATGAGAAAATGACAATTGTCAATTCAAGTTTAATATCTCCTGACGGTCTGGCATGCGATTGGTATACTGGAAAACTTTACTGGACAGACAGTGAAAAGAAACGTATAGAAGTGACTAGTATTGATAAAAAGTATCAAAAAGTAATTTTCTGGACTAATGTATCCCAGCCCAGAGCAATAGCATTAGATCCCATGAAAAGTATATTTTTTTGGACAGATTGGGGCGATGAACCGAAGATCGAAAGAGCTGCTATGGACGGCGATCCCAGTACTCGGAAGACCATAGTTTCCGAAGAAATTTTTTGGCCTAATGGTTTAACACTTGATTACGAAAACGAACTAATATACTGGACTGATGGAAGACTTAAATTTATTGCGGTTATGGATTACCAAGGAAACAATAGGCGAAAAATTATTAGTGAAGGATTGGAATATCCTTATGCAATTACCTTCTTTGATCTGAGACTTTATTGGACGGACTGGAAGGCTTGGGGTATTTATTCTTATGATGTTCGTTTAAGTCAAGGTCATCCACGAGAATTATGGATTCAAGGTGTACACGTGCCGGGAGACATTGAAGTTTGGGACTCAAAGAGGCAACCTCAAGGTGATAATCCTTGCAGACATGCTAATGGAAATTGCTCCCACCTTTGCCTACTAAGCCCAAAAGCACTGGGTTATTCTTGCGCCTGTCCAACTGGTGTCAAACTTATTGACAATTTTACTTGCGCTAGAGGACCAGAGAAGCTTCTTTTGATTGTTCAACAGACCGAAATATGTCATTTATCTTTGGATTCTCCTGATTATACTACTTTCGCGCTTCCTTTGAAAGGCATCCGACATGCTATTGCGATTGATTTTGATCCAGTAGACGAGATGCTTTATTGGACTGATGATAAAGCCCGAACAATTCGCAGGTAAAGTATGTGAAAATAATTTTAAACTCAAGTAATTATCCTTATGGGTGTTTTAAGCTGCTACTTGAATATTTAATCTTAATTTACATAAAAAAGTATTAAAACCATATATTTTTTCGCTATATAAGAGAACGGGTCTAACATATATACCCTACCGACAAGAAATACGAAACTACCTATGTTTTACTAGTAACATAAAATCTCCTCATTTCAATCAAACACACTGCCCCTACTTAGTACAGTATATCTGCCATCTCTGTATGTTCTCGGTCTCTGCCATACTTATTTTAACACGCACATTATTGTGCTTACAACATAGGCGGCTGTGAGTCTTCGCTAGTTTGCGCATGTCCCAACGTGCGACTATCAACGTAGAGTAAAGTAGAGTGGGGGTACTCCAAACACCTAATTATTAGAATTATACTCCCTTACAGCCCCGTCGGTCGTCAGAAAATCGGTGCCATTCCAGAAAATTGCACCTGCTCATTACGACGATCCGGCAAAATTCTCTTGCGCCATGAGAAAACAGAGCGATCCAACGAGGAGTGCCTTCTCCATTTACCCCGAGAGTATCCCCGCATTTCGTTAACACGCAGGGATGCGTTTTAGACTACTAACCAGTGAAAGCTTGGCTATGATAATCTTCTTGGCTGGTGCCGAAAATTCGATAACGAACATGGTTTGTTTCTCGAAGTCCAGGAGAACTGTTTTATGCCTCGAGTACAAATCAGAAACGACTAATTTTAAATACTGCCCCCTCTCGCAGTGAAATCGCGGTAAAATTTTAACCGTAAGAACGTCTCAAGGCCGTAAAATAGGAGGTTACAGTCTGTGGCCGACTCAATACGATGATCCAGTAAAAGTCTCGTGCACCCCGAGAACACGGAGCAACCTAAGGACCACCGCCTTCTGCATTTCCCTGCAAGTGTTGTTGCATTTATAAGGTTTTTTCTCTTTCTTTTTATTCTCCTTGCCTATGATATTCTTGTCGCCTGGTATCGAAAATCCAAAAGGGAACATGGTTCGCTTTTCGAAGTCAAGGAGAACTATGTCAGACCTCGAGTGCGCAACAGAAACAATTGTCGAGAATATAAAGTTCCAGTATATGCGGCACTTCTTATTCATGACAATGGATTCTATTTCCATAGGAGCATTTAGAGGAGCGATATTAACGTTAATACTCTAAGAGTGACAGAGGTGGTAATAGAGTACTCCTAGTGCCGTATTGTGACTTTGGATGTAGGTAGTTCCCGCATGAGTTGGACCTCTTTGCAAGGTGACGTTGTTGGTTGCCATACGATTTTTTTGAGATGAGATATTAAATTTGGTTTTCTAAAGCGGCATCAATCTCTCTATGCAATTTACGATGTGCGCATTAACTTTTAAGCTTTCTAAAAGATAGATGATGAGTCTATGTGAGTTCGAATCGAAAGCTTTCTGGTAATCAATCCAGGCCATCGGTAGGTCGTGTTTGTTAGGATGCTGCATTTTATTGTATGCTTTTTTTTAGTTCGTACATTTCTTGCCGCACAGAACCGATTGTCCGAATAATCCTATCATTTAGGATAGCTGTGAATATCTTATACAGTGTGTTCAGGCAAGTGATTGGCCTGTAATTCGTCGGGGCAGTTAAGTTGCTCTTCTTTGACAGGAGTACTGTACGCCCTTCCACCAACCACTTCGGAATAGGCTTTTTCGACTTTAGATGTGAGGTGAAAATGTCAGAAAAGGGCCAGACGGTTGTTACGCCTCCACTTTGGGGTTAATTCTTTCGGGACCACCCTTAAGCAATTGGACATCTCACGCCGTCAAGGTGGACGCGGACTTCTGAATCTACGATTTCTTCATAACCGAATTGTTAGTACAGCTTTCATCGTTGTAAATGGCAGTGTCACCTCCTGAAAATGATCAGGAAACGCGAGATGATTGGCAAAGGAGCGTTTCTTTACACAGCCGCGGAACGGGCGGCCGAAACCCTTGACCTGAATTTTAACATCAGAAGTTACGAAATTGCATTACTTCATCTATACTCTGTTGAGCGGGAGAATGCTCTACAGCGCGCAGTTTTTTCAGAAAAATGTGGAGTAAACACTGAAAAGGGTGTGTTTAGCATATATTTAACAGGCATTAGAAGTTTTTTCTACGGCTATAAATCTGAGAATGATGAAGTTCGGGAAAAAGAGAGGTCAAACAGTTAAAACTCAAGTCCCTAGCAGCAGGGTTTCTAAGGGTTGAAAATCTCTAATCCTCGCCTTTATGACAAGTTTGCGTGAACTGTACGAAAATCCGTCACTTCTTTCGATCATTCTATCGCCGAACGCTCCGAGGGAAAAAGATTCAATTGACCTTAACGAGAAGTGCCAAGACTTAGAGAAACGAAGTATATTCCTGATCGAAAATGCGGCTCCGGCTGACAACTACTTCAAATGTCATATTTCAGAAATGATTTATGTTTTATTATTTATTACCAGAAACTGTAAATAAAAAGATTATCATAATTTGTGTACCCATAGCGAAAAATTTTTAAATTATTTTGATTTTCAAAATTAATTACAGTTTCTTGTTTGTACTAACACGTAGAAACTTTTCAGCACTAGGAATTATCGAGTTTCAAACATTTCGTATTTTCGGAACATCCTAATAATCATCCCTTTATTACATAAAATATTGTATGGGCACAGAATATATTGTTTTATACATACCCGTGAAACCTTTATTGTTGGGCGTTTGCTGCCTATTTCTCTAATTGATTTTTTAAACCTCTTATTTAAAAATATGCCTTGATTATTAATTTAATGCCTTTTTAATTTTTGCAGAGCTCGCCTGAACGGTTCTGAGCAAGAAAACATTACTACCACCGAAGTGGAAAACCCTGACGGAATTGCGATTGACTGGGTGGCTCGTAATTTGTATTGGACAGATACAGGGACGGACAGAATTGAAGTTGCACGCCTTAACGGAAGTAGTAGAAGAGTTCTTATTAATGAAGATCTTGTCGAGCCGCGAGCAATAGCTGTTGCTCCCGAACTGGGCTGGATGTTTTGGACTGATTGGAATAAGAAGAAGCCGAAGATTGAGCGTAGTAACTTGGATGGTAGTGAAAGAATTCTTCTTATTACGGCTGATATCGTTTGGCCTAACGGAATTGCTTTAGACTTAGATCAACGAAAACTATACTGGTATGCCAAATTTCATTGATGTATTCAACAATAATTAAAAATTTCCCCCATGAATAATTTGGGCTGAATTATCTCTAACATGATTAAGATTCACAGTAATTATTTTCCGCAAACGCCTTTTTACCCTCGCGACGTTTACCTCCTTGGTGCATGATATACCTTACGAAACAATAATGTGGTTAGCCAGTTTTTTATGTTAGTCGTTTGAAGTTAGATTGATACCTCGATAAATCGTACAAAATAGTTGCGGGCACTTTGGAGTCGTAGGATAATAAAACCGTTAGCCATATCTGCATTATATATCGCTGGAGAGAAACCTTGGCTGACAAAGATAGAAAGAGAAATTTGGTGCGGCTTTAGAGGGACTTCCCTCTACGGTGTGTCGATGTTTTTAACGAGAAGTATAACGTGCTGTGAGGGTATTTTTTCACAAATACAGGGTGATTTTTCCAACTTGAAACAATCAAATATCTCGAAAAATAGGCACTCTATGAAAGAATGTTATGAATCGTCGCCTCTCACGATTCGAGGTATTCAGGGAATCATCTTTTAATTAAAGTAAGTGCTCAAAATGATGACCTTCGGTTTCAATGCACTTATTAATCCGTAATTCAAATGAATTTACACAACGCAGAGGTGTATCTTCTTGAATTTCAGCACATGCACTTGTAATTCGGTCAATTATATTCTCACGTGTTGTTGGGTTTTCTTTGTACCTTCTGTCTTTCAGATAGACCCACAAAAAGAAATCTGGTGAAGTAATATCTGGCGATCTTGAAGGCCAATTAATCGGACCGCCTCTACCAATGCAGTGACCATTGAAATCACTATCAAGAACTTCTCGTACTATCGCTGAATAGTATTCCAGACAACCATCATGTTGAAACCACATGTTCTGCCATATTTCTAAGCTCAAGTCTTTAAGCAATATCTCCGAAATGTCTTGATATTTTGGACCATTTAAGCTGCCTTCGATAATCCGGACACCGATCAGTTTGTTGCCAATTATTCCACACCATACGTTGACAGTCCATGGACGCTGGTGTTCGATTTTACGAAGCCACTGCGGATTTTCAATACTCCAGTAGTGCATGTTGTGCCGATTAACTATTCCATGGTTAGTAAAAGACGACTCGCCTACCTATTTTCTTCGCGATGTATTTTTTTTATGTACGAGTTTGTATTGCACTCGTTCAACGATTCTGTAGCGATTTTGAAAAATTCTTTTTTTTCGTAGTCAGTCATGTCACAATGAAAATGATGTATTTTTCATTGTTAATGTATTGCAGAATCGTAAGAGTGCATTTTCAGTAACAGTGAAATGAAGAAAAATTTAATTTCGTCAATTAGAGCGCCATCTATCACGAAACGAGAAAAATGTTTTAGACAAATCGTACGCATTTTTATATAAAGAATCCGAATATGCAATACAAAATAGGGGTTCCCTTTTAAAATATCGAACTTGCCCCCACCCCCAGGGGGCGGTGCGAGGGAACCGATTTTAACATCAGTGCATGTACTCCTCAGAGTGATTAAATTTTGATTCATAACATTTTTTCATAGAGTACCTATTTTTCGAGATATTTGAAACTTTCAAGTTGAAAAAATCACCCTGTATAGTGTCACCCGCTTTCACGTCATTCGTGACTTTACAATAAAAACTCTTGCGTGCTTCACCGACTCAAATTGCGATTTTGCGCCTGTGTATGGAGGCATATATATATATCGAGGAGGTGAAAAAAGTATTAAGAGGGATGAAGAACTATTCCGCACCGGGACCAGATTGTATCAAAACCTTCTGGTGGAAGAAGTTTTCTTCAACCCATCAGCATTTGGCCCGTATTTCACCTCATATTTGAAGTCGGAAGAGCCGATTCCAGAGTGGTTGGTGGAAGGGCGCATAATACTTCTGCCGAAAATAGGCAACTTAGCTGACCCGAAGAATTACAAGCCAATAACTTGTCTGAACACGCTTTATAAGATATTCACAGCTATCCTAAATGATAGGATTGT
>NC_046661.1:2226520-2234163 GCF_010883055.1 Belonocnema kinseyi | reverse complement strand
AGCATTTAGAGGAGCGATATTAAGGTGAATGCCGTAGGAGTGACAGAGATGGTAATAAAGTACTCTTAGTGCCGCATTGTGCCTTTGAATGTATATATATATATATATATAGGTTAATATAGGGAAATCGAGTCAATTGTCGAGAATGGGAAGTGCCGCATATACTTGGTAAGGTTATGTGACGAGAGGGTCACGTGACCAAACATGGTCTTCAATTTTTCATTCCCAACTTACGTTTAAACGAAATGAGGTATCGCTCTGAAAGTTTGGGAAATGAAAGAGGAGGTAATAAAGTCCATGTTTCTGCTTTGTTCCGGTTGAAATTTGGAGAAAAAATGTTTTTGAGGAAAATACCAGTGAATACCATGCATGAATCTGTCTCTGGTCCTATATAATTAGAATAGTGAAAAAAGTTTTTTTTTTCATTACTATTTTGGAGAAATACCGACCTTGCACAAGACATTGACTGATCCTTCACATTTCTGTGTAAGATACCGTGCATCCTCTTATCGAGAAGCTGTTCACGAAAGTTTTTCTCTTGTGCTTTCTTAATCCGGGCTTTCAGGAGTGAGTACTCGAGATAGATAAGATTTGATGCATTTTGCTCACCCCTAATACTGAAGTCAAGTCCGAGTGCTTCAGTAGCCTCCTCGGCTGCTTTGTACAGAAACGCTCCTTTGCCCACTTCTTCGTGATTCCTGAACATTTTAAGAAGAGGGTCTCTTCCATTTGCGACTCTATGTACTGTACCCAGAATAATTCTGTTGTGAAGACATTCAAGATTCAATATTCCGCGACCACGGAAGACTTAAGATGCATGCTTTTCTTCATGTGCATAACCTTTCGTGTCCCGTTATCAAGGGATCTGAGCTCGTTCCTTGTCCATGGAACAACTCCAAATGAATAGAGTACTACCGGGACAGCAAGCATGTTCGTTGCAGATACTTTGTTACTCGCAGGCAGTTCGGAAGAACCAAATTTGCCGGATGAGACGTTTGTATCTACTTCGGAGAGTATCCTTTATTGATGTCACATCCTGAATTCGGCTTTGTGGCACGCCCAGGTTATTATAAGTCTCCTTAGCGCAAAGGTGTCGTATTGGGGTCTGAAATCATGACGTCAGAAGGGGGTTTAAACAAAGACGGCCGGCGACAACGGGGTCACTTTGCAACTGATACATTGTGTTTTTAGTGAATTTTAATCGTTTTTCGTGCTTAGTATGTCAAAGATGTCGCTCAGGAGTGCTGAAATGTGTAAACTTACGTTATCCACTCCTTCGTGTAGAAATTTTGTTGAAGGAAAAAAGGTGTTACACGCCGGACATATTATTTTATGTAAAACAGCCGGTTGATCAAACGATCTTAAAGCTAATTGCTTTTTCTTTCAAACCGCCCAGTTTGCGGTACCAGTTTTAAGTACCTTTTTCTCTGCACTGCAATCTACAAAAAATACATTTTCAGATCATAATTAAGCATTCTTAATAAAAACGATTTTGCTTCCTGTATTTTGGAGAACTTGTAATTAGTTTCTATCAAATTTTTGAGGTTAAAAAATAAAATCATGGACAATCAAGTTGACTCAACTGGTATATCTAAATTATTTATAAATTCTAAGTATTAGAAAATATATTTTGCTCTAGAATCACTTTAACAAAACCTTTTTTAGGTGAGAGAAATTGATGAAACCTAAAACCTAGGTACTTGCTAGCCTTGCTTGAACATCCGAAAATCAGAGAAAAATTTTTTACTTTTTCTTTTCCACTGACTAAATTTTATACCTAGATCGCTATTTTTGTATTATCGGACATTTTTTTTTAATTTGATAATTTAAGTCGTAGCATTAAATAAATATATATTCTACCCTGAATATCACCGGAATAGCACACAGTCTTTTAAAAAGCGACCCCGTTTTTTAGTGCCAAATTTAGCCACCAGATGGCGTGTCGCTGTATTTCAATCCCAATAGCGCTTCTATCGACGAGCTCAGGGTCTTCAGGGAAGCCATTACGTTTTCCCCGCTTCAAATAAACCTTGGCGCATTTGTCTAACCCCAATTCCATTACTATTTCCTTAGTATATCGTTCGACAATCCCTAGAGTTAGATGTAGTTGCTCTTTGTTTTTAGTATAGATCTTAAGATCGTCCATGTAAAATACATGAGTGGAAATAATGTGAGGCAAAAGAGGAGTGGGCTTTAAGCTTTCCAAAAGACAGATGATAAGTCTGGGAGGTCGAATCGAAAGCTTTCCGGTAATCAATCCAGGCTATCGATAGGTCACGCTGGTAGAATGCTCACACACACAGGTTCAATTGCCCGAACAATCCTATCATTTAGGATAGCTGTGAATGTATTATACGGTATGTTCAGGCAAGTGATTGGCCTGTAATTCTTGGGGTCAACTAAGTTGCCTATTTTTGGCGGGAGTATTGTGCACTCTTCCACCAACCACTCCGGAATTTGTTCTTCCGACTTTAAATATGAGATAAAAATACGGGCCAAGTGCTGATGGGTTGAGGAAACTTCTTGCACCAGAAGGTCTCGATACCATCTGGTTCCGGAGCGGAATAGTTCTTTAACCCTCTTCATACTTTTTTCACCTCGGCAGTGATGGGTGGGTATTCTTCATCAGGTTTTATTCATCTACAGGTCATACATCGCTCTTCCTCTATCGGATGCTTGCGAGTAGTTCGGCATGGTTTCGCAGACGTTAATGTGAAAAGTGCGATAGATACGGGTGTTTCTCGCACCACAGAAGATGCAGTCATGCCATGTAACCCCTTTCAGGGGCCAGACTCGCATCGTAGCAATCTAACAAGTCGCGATTCAGTCGCTCAGTCCACCTAAAGGTCCCGAGATCCCACTGATCCATCGCACTAAATCTATATTCATTGGCTCCCCCAGCTCTAGAGTGATCGTCATTGTTGGCCGGCTCATTGTCGGGAGCAATGCGCATTCTGTCAGTTTGAACCGCCCGGCATGCACGGATAAGGCGGCGTACTCTAAGAGGTCACCCGGTATCCCAGAATCACCGTTCTAGACACCTCACCTAGGTGCCATTCAGCGTTGGGCAAGGTTTTTAACACCTCCGCTTCGGGGTTAATTCCTTCGTGACCACCCCTGGATAGAGAGTCCGTGTACCAAGGGTTTCTGCTGAATAAGGGTACAAAAATTAATAAGCAGTCGCAACCAGTTGTCTAGGGGTGGTCCCGAAGGCATTAACCCCCAAGCGGAGGTGTGAAAACCGTGCCGGAAGCTTAATGCTACCTTGGGCGAGGTGTTTAGAACGGTTACTCTACGATACCGGGTGACCTCTAAGAGTACGCAGCCTTATACGTGCATGCGGGGCTCTACAAGGATGGACCAACCCCTTTCCCTAGCTTCTCGTAGGAACAACAATGATAACATCAAATATAGATGTAGTAAGTGTGGTTCGAAGAAATAGAACGCGCAGGGATACGATGTGATTATGGCCCCTGATCGAGAGGATTACATGGCACGTCTACATGCGCTATGGTGCAAGAAACACCGCAAGCTGTCGCACATTTGCATCAACGCCAGAACAAGCCGGCAACAGAGAAAGAGAGGCGACACTAAGACCAACCGTGGGTAGGCATCGGATTGAGGAAGAGCGATGCTTTATGACCCGGAGAAACATCAACACCCAAGTTTCTCTCAAGACTAAATATCGGGCTGAAATGGATGACGAGCTCCGTGAACATTTTTCCGAAGCATCCGACCTCTGGACTATCAGTTGTTGTGTGTATAATGCAGCGGGAGCTTTGGGCAATGCGAACCGTAAAACTAAACCAACGGTTGATCATGAGACCAAAAAACAAATGCCATACCATCTCTGCCACTCTTACGGCATTAACCTTAATATGGCTCCTCTGACAAAAACATCATAGCCAAGGCGAATTAAAAGAAGGGGAAGTATAGATACTTTATAAGGGAGTCGTGGCGGGTGAATCCGGAATATTCTGTTAAACTAATCGTCCTTATCATCGCCTAAAAAGCATTCCTGCGTGTCCACAATATGATTATTATTAGATTAATAGATTAAAATTGACATACGAACCACAAGTGATACAAAGTCTTAACTCATGGTCTCAGAAGATGTATGCACTAACTAGGTTAAAAAATCAAAATAGGTTCTTACTTAGATGTAAGTCTAAAGGTTTTATACTAACTCATATCATTAATTTGTCAATTAAAATTAATTTGATTCATCCACTTTGTGATAGTTATAACGAAAAACAACTCTTTACACTAAAAAGTCAAATTATAAAAAATGAAATCACGGATACTAACTACAGTATCAATAGAATTAAATGCGAGATCAATTTTTTAGAAAGTATTTTTTTTAATTCGGCGTTTGATGAAGTTATACAATTATACATGAATTACAAAAATAAGATTATTTACGGTTTTGGTCAAAAGCTTAGTAAAGAATCAATAGAGAAATTTGAATGATTAGCTAAAAAATACTATAATTATAATTTTAATACAAAACCCAATAAGAAATGGCTTATGAATCTCACTAACATAAACATTCCTAAGAATGTTAGTTATTTTCTCGGTCTAGGGGACAAGTTTTGTGCGAAGCAGAACAAGAATAGAAAATAGTAGAGAATACAATGGCAAGTGTAGAAGACAAGATAAATTTCATACCTGAAGATAATCGCATGGATTTTCGTGCTAATTTATCGAACATCCTGGATAAGTGTTTGAAGAAAAACTGTAATGATTACATAAAATTTGATTTCGAGGAAATAGGTGAGATTAGTAAAGAATTATTGACTCAAAATAAAGATATTGTTGTCACTAACTCAGGCAAAGGTAACTCTACTGTGCTAATGGATAAGGAAGATTAGAATATCAAATGTTACGTAGCAGTTTATAAATTTTTAAAGAAAGATTCTATTAGTAAAGTACAAAGAGAACTGAATTCTTTTATTGGCAACCTCTTAAACAAAGGTTATATAAACTGTGACAGGTCTAAAAAGTTACAATTCCATCGTACCAAAATTTTACGGGCTATCAAACATCCATAAACCCAACCTGCCAATCAGATCAGTCACTTCGTTTTGTGGGTCTGCTCTAACTAACCTGTCAATGTATATGAGTACTCCTACTAAAAAGATTTTAGGAAAAACACACACCTTTATCAAAAATAGTTGGGATCTGAAGAGCAAAATTATTAACATACATATTCCTGATAATTTTAGATTGATGTCTATTGATCTTGAATCGCTCGTCGAATTTTTAGTTTTAAATTGAATATAATTGATATAGGTCGTGCATATGTACACTCGGATAAAAGATAAAGATGATTCAATAAAATAGTTTGTTCAACATACTTTGTTTGTTGAAACTAAAAAATTTGGCCAGCTCAAATAAACATTTGGTTATATTTAGAAAACACAACGAATTAGTTTGTTCAATTCAAAGTGGCACGATTCAAAGTTTATTTGATTCAACTCAATAAATGTGGTGAGCGGAATAAATCATTAATTAGAAAACGATTTGGTTAACGAAGCGAGATAATTTGGTCGATTTAACCAAACACTTCCATTAACTACATTAAACATACCAAAAGCCAGTTTGCGGGACAAAAAGTGTCGGAAAGGTCGTGTGTCGTGTCGTATGTCAAAACAGGGGTCTGCAACGATATGCAGAATATTTTTTATATTAGTACAAGTACAGCGTTTAGTTTGCAGGTTGCCGCTTGTTTCTTTGGTGCAGGCAATTGAAGCTCGAAATTCATAATAACCATTATTCATTGAAGAATGCCAAACAAGTGGATAGAAAAAGCCCTTCTGTTTTTGGTGAAGTTCGGTCTTCTGATTCTGTAAGTCATACATATAACAAGTTTTAATTAATGAGAAAGGCTCTTTCTATACATTTTGCACGAGCGTTGATAGGACGATCGTTGATTCAACCAAAATATTAATTATAATCAACTAAACTTTATGAGGAAAAAGGTTAACGTTGGATTGACCATATAGCAATGTATTTATTTGTATGATCCAACCGAATTTTTGTTGAATCAATCAAAGTTTTTTCTGAATGTACCCACCCTCCCCCAATTTTCAACGCTGATAATTTTGGGCTATTTAAAATTTGTGATTGCATAAGGGGACTTTCCTTAAGCCCTATCTTATGTTTGTGTTACATAAAGTGGTGTCACCCTTGGTCGTGGTTAGATTCCTATGAGCCAACATGTGGCAGGTCCATTCCACGACTGCACTAGGCACCCCGTGTGCGATCATGGCCGCCCTGATCACCTCTCCAGAGGTATAGTTAAAGGCTCCTTCGATGTCCATGAAGGTTCCAATCGCTAGACCTTTCTGCTTCAGTTATCCTTCAATTAGGTCAACTGCAGTGCTCATGGCCGTCTCAGTCGAATTACGAGCCCTATAAGCGTGTTGCTGCCTTGTGAAGAGGACTACTTGACAAGACCTTATCGCGGATATATCTGTTCACGAGTCTTACACTACTTTCAGTAGGAAAGATGTGAGGCTAATGGGTCGGAAATCCTTGGGCGAAGTATAACCGATCCTGCCTTTCGTCAGAATAAAGTCTACACACGCGCACCTTCACGCCGCGGGAACCCAACGTCAAACTAGCCCTATCAAGTCTCACCAAAGGCCCAATGATGATCTCACCAGCTCTCTGTAAGAGGACTGCATATATACCATCTGGATCGGGAGACTTGTAAGGACTGAAGGACTTCAGGGCCCACCTGACGCTGACTGGGGTCACAATCTCGTTGGCTAGCCGTCGTTTCCGGCCCAGTTGGGCCACAGGCGGCTTTGATTGCCTCAGAGGTGCCGTCCCCTCATCTCCTAACTTTGTGAAGCCCGGAAAATGTGCCTTGAACAGGTGAGTCAAGATATCCTCGTCCGACTCTGAGTATTCCCCGCCGGGCAATTAGAGAGTCCCGAGAATCGCATCCGGATTTCGAGAAAGCAGCTTGCCCAGTCTGGCCGCCTCTGCTCCTTCCTCGATATTATTGCAAAAGTTGGTCCAGCTTTCATGCTTTGCCTTGCGTATTGCACTCCTATACTCATCCTTCATCGATGTGAATAAAGTCCACAGTTCTTTCGTTTTGCCAGAAGTGGCACATCTGAACCTCTCTCTGTTTTCGCGTTCCACCAGTGTGTCTCTCCAGCCTTTCGGACTTTCGAAGGCCGACAATTACTTTCATAAGTGGATTTGATGGCTTCCGTGCAAAACTTGGCCGCCATCTCCAGGGTATCCACGTCTCTACTTGACCTGGGCATCCCTGAGAGTGCACTTCTTAGTTCTGTGGAAAACTGACCTCAGTCCGTTCTTCTTCGATTTCTGACCCATTTAGGGTCGGTGAGTACAGCGGATTCCAACACGAACCGTATCAGTGAGTGATCTGAGAGTGGGTTCATTGATGTTCATTGATGTTATCTGTAAAACTACCGGTACCGAGAGTGATGCCAATAACTTCCTCCCTGATCGAATTACGAAACGTCGGAGTGTTCCCCGTATTAAGAATATCTAAACCAGTAGTAATTAGGTATTACAATAGGTCTTTACCTCTGTAGTTGATGTTTGTGCTACCCCACAGGGTATGGTGGGTGTTTGCATCGTCAGTATGACTGCCCTAAGAT
>NC_046661.1:2225937-2226510 GCF_010883055.1 Belonocnema kinseyi | reverse complement strand
ATGATATCTAGAACTAACCAGGGTTCCTGGATTAGTGAGATACCTGTGTGCCTCACAGCCATGCCCCTCTGCATGACTGCAGAGACGCCTTCGCTATGATGCAAGTTAATCTGGGCGACGGGTTGAATTTCTCCAGCCGACCGAGAACCACCTGCGAGTCCGTCAGTTTACCTGGGAACCACGCCGTCACCTTAACCATCTTCTGGAGCAACTCCACCCCACCCACCTTAAGTGATGCGCCTTCTCAAGGTCTTGTCTCGGCCAAAACCTTGTCTAGCCAAGCTTTGGCCGATGGGTCCGCTGCCACAAATACAAAGACCCCTCCCCTGCAGAAATGGATCTTGAATTTAGGCCATTGATATGGGGACACTCTATCGAGCGCCCTCCAGGTAGCCTCCCTGAGAAGCTCTAACTGCTCTGAGGTGAGCAGCGAGTCCAAGTAAACTCGTATCCGTCACCACCATAGTCAGAGAGTCAGTCTTCTGATCGGCCGTCAGTCCAACCCCTGACGACTCCCTGTTCGTGGCTGCTGAACCGCCTTGTTCCTCTTAGAAGGCTCCCCCCCCCCCCCCC
>NC_046661.1:2218632-2225924 GCF_010883055.1 Belonocnema kinseyi | reverse complement strand
CCCCCCCCCCCCCGCTGGGATGTCCTCTGAGCCCCTTCCTCGGTTTTGAGCGTCAGTGCTGGTTATCTGCATTCTGGTCGTCGATGTACCAGGTCCCGCAGCTGCACTACTAGCCCGCTGCGCTTACCTCCTCAGTCTCCTTTTTAGGGAACCGCTGATGCTTTCTTCTAAACGGAGGACTAATTGGCCACTCCCGTTTCCATAGCCTTACTCAGAGGGGCCGTCACACCCTCAACTCCCGAAAGAGCTTGGGGCACAGTCGGCGCCTGAGTAAGGCTTGCCGGAGAGACAGGTCGGGGTGAAAGGGTTATGCTAAACCCGTTGAGACCCAGTCCCTTTCCCCCCTCGGCCAATTCCCTTTCTCCTTCTTTTTTTTAATGTTTGCATGATCCATTTTGGTTCCCACGAGTAGCTAGGGAATTAAAAGGTCCGCCCCTGCAGAGCCCCGAATGCAAGGTTAAGACTAATTATCCGGGGAGGTCGTCCAGTGTCCCCGAGAGACCGTTAGGAGACCTTCGTAACCCCTAGGTGCCAAGTGACATGGGCACGATCCCTCTACACCCATGGCTTAGGGGGGTGGTCACATTGAGCGAGAAACTCTACTAATACCCGTTCTCAGGCCACCATACCAACGGAGGACTGTTTCTTGGTCGCTGTGCTAGCCGCAGGTCGTTCCCGTGCCGACTGCAGAAATTGGGGATTGGTCCGCGAGAGACATCGACTCAGGGATCCAGAAAGCCCGTGTTAACTAGGCTCTTTCACCCTTCTGTCATACTAAAATCATGCATACCAGGAGAGCCCGTGTATAGAGATCCTTCTCAAAATACCCAGGAGAGCCCGTTTATAGGGATCCTTTAATCCATATCCATACGCATGCAGGCCGAGGTCCGTTTTACCCCTATGTCCCACACGCTTAAGCCAGCCGCCAACTACAAGGTCCAACAAAATGTACGGAAACGTACATTGTACGCAACTCGGCAAAAAACTTTGACCCACCTTAATATATGTGTGTGTGTGTGTGTTTGATGCCCTCATGACACCTGAGCAACTTAGCTGACCCGAAGAATTACAGGCCAATAACTTGTCTGAACACGCTTTATAAGATATTCACAGCTATTCTAAATGATAGAATTGTTCGGGCAATTGAACGTGTGGGGCAAGAGATGTATGAACAACGTGGTTTAAAAAAGGCCGTAGCAGGATGTCGGGAGAAAATGCTCATCGATAGATGTGTCTGCAAAGATGCAGCATACTACCAGTGTGACCTATCGATGGCCTGGATGTATTACTGGAAAGATTTCGATTCGACATCCCATAGACTTATCATGTGTCTTTTGGAAAGCTTAAAGGTTCATCCGCAAATTGTGAGCTGCATAGAGAGATTGATGCCTCTTTGAAAAACTAGATTTACTATTTTATCTGGAAAAAATCGTGTGAAAACTAACAAGGTCACCTTTCAGAGCCCACTCCCCCTAAGATCTTAAGACAATCTTAAGAGCTATGCTAAAAACAAAGAGCAATTACATCTAGCTCTAGGGATTGTCGAACGATATACTAAGGAAATTGAAATGTAATTTGGGTTAGACAAATGCGCCAAGGTTTATTTGAAGCGAGGAAAACTTCATGGTATTCCTGAAGACCATGATCTCGTCGATAGAAGCGCTATACGACACCTTTGCGCTGGGGAGACTTATACATACCTGGGCGTGCCACAGAGCCGCATTCAGGATCTGACATCAATAAAGAATACTCTCTGAAGCAGATACAAACGTCTCATCCGGCAGATTTGGTTCTTCCGAATTGTCTGCGAGGAACAAAGTATCTGCAACGAACATGCTTGCCGTCGTTATGCACATGAACAAAAGCAAGCGGAAGAGACCCTCTTAAAATGGTCAGGAAGCACGAAGAAGTGGACAAATGGGCGTTTCTGTACCAAGCAGCAGAGAAGGCTGCTGAAACACTCGGACTTAACTTCAGTATTAGGGGTGAGCAAAACGCATCAAATCTTATCTATCTCGAGTACTCACTCCTGAAAGTTCGAATTAAGAAAGCACAAGAGAAAAACTTCCGTGAACAGCTCCTCGATAAGAGGGTACACGGCATCTTCCACAGAAATGTGGAGGATCAGTCAATGTCGTGTGAGCTAACTTTTGCTTTCCTTAAATCATCGGGATTGAAGTCTGGCAAGGAGGGTTTCATTTTGGCATGTCAAAGCGGTGCCATTCCCACCTTAACATACCGTCGCCTCATTTTGAGCCAAGTCATTCGAGATGATAGGTGCAGAGCGGCACTAAGAGTGCTCTATTACCGTCTCTGTCACTCTTACGGTATTAACCTTAATGTCGCTCATCTAAATGCTCCTAGGGAAATGAAGGCAATTGTCGAGAATGAAAAGTGCCGCATATACTGGAACTTTATATTCTCGACAATTGTTTCTGTAGCACACTCGAGGCCTGACGGGGTTCTTCTTGACTTCGAGAAGCGAACCATGTTCGTTATCGAATTATTGGCACTAGCTGACAAAAACATCATAGCCAAGGAGAATGAAAAGAAAAACCTTATAATGGAGTTGCAACGATTGTACCCGGAATATTCTGTTAAACTAATCGTCCTTATCATCGGCGTGTTGAATAAGGTATTTGCAACTAACTTGTTTGTTGTCCCGGCGCTACTCTATACATATGGGGGGGTTCAATGGGCGAAGAACAGACTTAAGACCCTTGATATCGCCACACGTAAGATCGTGCATATACATAAGAGCTTGCGTATCAATTCATTTCTATTACAATTTTTTTTAAATTGCCCTCTCTGGATTTTATTTCTAAATTGTGATTTGAACATCCTCTTAAATAAATTCCAAGACATGTTGATGCTTAAGTATTTCTTCTTTTTTCATAATGTGTCCCCTAAGAGTTTACATGACTTCCATTTCTTACAACCGCTTACACATATATTTTTTTAAATCTTATCCTTACTATATACAAATATTTACAACTATTTACACAAAATCTTGTATCGAGTTCCTTATCTCTATTTCCTTTGAAAGCCAGAGTGCAAGGGAGAGAGATCATGAAAACGCAAACGCACCTTAGTCTACTTATACTATTACATAAACAATACTTACAATCTTTACGCTTCTAATCTAAGCGACTTCCGATTCCTTTTTTCGTTCACTTTTTGTATACCTTCTATTTGCCATTATTTTAACATGCATTCTTTAATTCTCTCTCATTCTCTCCTCTAACACCCTCCAACTTCTTCATCCATTCTTCTCCTAATCCATCCTCCCCTAGAATCTTAACCACATTCTCTTGCCAGCTTCCTTTATCTTTCATCCCTCTCCTACAGGCTTCGCTTACATGCTCCCATGTTTTCTCCTCCCTTTTACATATTCTACACTTTCTGTTCTCTTCTTTTTCCCAATACATCCCTCCCTTGCCATCTTATACCATTTATTGTATTTTGAATCCTCAAGCATCCCCCATCATTCTATTAATTGACTTTCCCTCTCCTTTTTTCCCAATTCTTCATATTTTACTCCCCTCACTTTCCCTCTCTAAGCTTCGTCTCAAATTTTCATGGCCTCTTTCCCGCTCTAATACTTCATTTATCCCTCTGCGCTTCTTCTCTCACCATAAAGCATGACGTCCTTCAGTCTGCCCCTAGTGTCCACCTTATATACCTTTCTTGTAAACTCTCAATATCTTTCCTTTCTTTCCACCCTCCACATCTCTGCTCGATAACCTAATACCGGCAATACCAGCGTATCAAATAACCACATTCTCCTCCAATTTTTTTAACCTTCTTTTTCGTATTCCCTATATCTGTTTCATTATCCCTACTGCTTTTTTTTATCCTTTTTCTTATGAGCTGTATGATCTCCATTCGTTTGCAAGATATATCCCAATTATTTAAACTCTTTTACGTTTTCTAACTTGATTCCCTTCCGTCTGCCCATCCTTTCTTCCTTTCTCCTCCTTTTCTAAACCTCATTATCCTTGTCTTTTCTACATTTAAATTCAGCTTTTTTCCATCTAAGTATTTCTCTAATGCTGTAATGAAGCCCGCCATCCCTTCTTCATCCTCTGCCATCAACACTATGTCGTCTGCGTATGCCAGTGTATATATCTTTCCCTTACCTATCCTAACCCCTCCCCAACCTTTTGTCCTCATTTATTCTTCAAAGTCTGATATTAATGTATTAAATAAAAGTGGGCTCAGAGGACCATAACTTTTTCTGTTTCGCCTCGGTCTTGTGAGTCAAACGCCGCCTTTAAGTCCACAAACATTTCTATCATTGCCCCTTTTCCCCTTATAATTCTCTTATTTACTAGATAGTTCAGAACATATATGTTGTGCATCACCCCCATTCCTTTTATAAACCCTGTTTGATTCTAGTTCCGTCCCTCCATATTTTTATACTTCATTTAAAATCTCATCTATACCAGGTGTCTTTCCATCCTTTATTATTCCTAACACCTGGACTATTTCTTGCCTTGTTATGTCCTCTTCCTCATCTCTTTCTCTACGATATTTTCCTCCCTTTCTAACTTTTCTCCTACTCCTCCTAGCAAATCCAAAAAATATTTTTTCCATTCTACCATTTCAATATCTTGATTTACTCTTTTCTTCTTTTTCTTCCTCAATTTACTACCTTCCATACTTCTTCTTCCATCTTAGCATTCTCTGCCTCTTCCCCAAACCTTTTATTCTCTTTCTTTTGATCAGACATCCTATACTTTGCACCTTTGCTTCCTTTTTATTCATTTTGCTATTACTTTTTTCTTCCTCTAATGTCAGTATTAAGGGAAAGTGATCCGAATCAATATAGTCACCTACCTCTAGTTTCTTGACCTTCTCTCTTACCTCGTCATCCACTATCACATAATCAATTACCGTTCCCCTTTCTCCTCCCGTGCGTGTATATTCTGCTTCCTTATCTCCCTTTATATTTCCATTTAAGATAAACCATCCCAACGCCTCCAAGCTCTTCAAAAACTTCTTTCTCTCCCCATTCAGCACCTTATCTTTGGATTTTCTTCCTCTCTCTTCTCCCCATTCCCTTCCTCCTCTATTTCCTGTTCTCGCACTCAAATCGTCGCCTATTATAAGGCTAATATCTTCTTTATCTTCTTCAATTATTTCTTTTATCTCCTCTACTTTCATCTGCATATCACCTTTCACATAAACCCTTACTACCTTCCACTTATCTCCTACCATATTTACCTCTTCTACTATTAATCCTTCTTTTTGTTCTTTTCTATCTTATCTTTCCCTGTTATACATTCGTTTCTTACTCCCATCACCATTCCTCCCATTACTCTGCCTTTTTTATCCAAGTCTCCATCATTATTACTACATCTTATTGTGTCAAATTCCTCATAAACTTCCTATCCTTTCTCTCTAATCCTGCTATATTCCAGCAGGATATCTTCCATTCTTCCCTAATTTCGTTTCTTTTTGCTTTTTAGTATTTCTTATTTTCCTATCTCCCGTTCCTTTCTCTCCTACTTTCTTGACACCTCATTTCTTACTATCTCATCCCTTTCTTCATCCCAATCCCGCCATACTCCGGCTATCTGTATTCTCCCATACTTAACCCATGTTCTCTTTCCCTTTTTTCTATCCTTTTATCTTCCTTTCTACACACGTCAAATCATCCTATATTCTCTCTGGGCTTCCATATAATAACCTCTTCTTTGTCATCACCTCCCTCTTTTGTTCCCATTTCTTCAGTGTCACCAGTACCATTATCTCACCTCTTCGCTCCTCCCTTCCTACATTTTGCATTTCCTCTATCTCTACCTTAGCATCAATCCTTTTTAGTACTTCATCCACCCCTTCCTTCATCTCCTTCCCTTCTAATCTTACACCCTTTATCACTATGTTTCTTTTTCTTTCTTCCCTCTCTTCCATTTCTATTCTTTGTTCTATTTTTCTCAGCCTTTTCTTCTGCCTATTCCCACTCTCCCCACCTCCAAGCGCCCGGTTTGAGCTTTCTCCCTTATTCACCTGTTTTTCCTTATATATCCCCATAACTTCTACCATCATTTTTCACACGTCACACAACTAAATTTTCATCTTCTATTATCCTTCTACATTCAACTTTTTCTTCGCCTTCCCCCTCTTCTTTCTCCCCCGCTCCAATGTTTTCCTTTCCGGTGGCGTTCTATACATTTTAGGATTTTGAAGGGTGGATCCTCTTGCTATTTTGGCCTCAATACTTACCCTATCCTCTCTATCCCTTTTCCTATTAAAAAATTCTCTATTGATTCAAAACTATCGACCCTTAATCAGTCCCTTTTTACTGCTTTCTTGTATTTTCCTCTTTTTTCCTCACGCTTCGGCTTACCGAACACTTCTTCGTCTGAGTTCTCACTATCTATCCAATTGATGTAACTTTCGTAAAATCATGCAATCCACAAAGTGACTCAAACACTCAAAATATCGATCACTTTTTCAATTCTATTATCTATGCCACTCAAACTCTCACACAAGCAGACTTCCTTCATACTCTTCCCATTAACTTACCTCAAATGTCACTGCAATTTATCAAATTCTGCAACACACAATAACCGCTACCAAATACTTTCACGTCGGAAACGGAAGTGATGAAGGTATTTCAGAAAGATATTTCGAATCGATTTGACTAGTTTATCTGGTGTAAAGCTAAATGCACACATGATTGGTATCTTATCGGGAAATGAGTTTAATTCGAAGTTTAATACGAAGTTCATGTTCAAATTATACTGTTAGAAATGGAGACATCAATTCCGTACATTTGATTTAGATGTTATCTTTTCAATAAGATGTTGTCTTATACTTCTTATCGGTATTACTTGGGAATTGAAAGGATGATGTGCGAATTTTTGACAAGAACGCGAAGACCATTCTACTAGTCCGCCTGTCCCTATGAGTCTTTCGCCGAAAAAATTTGCAAGGATTCCCATAGATTCTCTCGTTCGATGCATTGAGACACCATTATATTGATAATAGAGTTTTGCCTCTAAGAATTGTAAACCATTTTTTCTATGTATAAAGAAGTTTGATTTGAAGGAATGCGTCCCGAAATGGCATAAGCACCATTTTTACGATTCTTTAGGAGAGACATTAATCTTTATAAAAAAACGAGATTTTAGAAAAGGAAAAGATTCTATGATACCTAAGACACTTAAGATACCTAAACTCCTAATACGAGGGTGGATTGATAAGTTTCCGGCCTGACCAAGAGATGGCGCCACTAGGCCTACCTTGAGGTGACGTTCTATAGTACCATCCTTAGATAGCTTGTA
>NC_046661.1:2183962-2218532 GCF_010883055.1 Belonocnema kinseyi | reverse complement strand
ATCAGCCTTGGAGGAGATTATGTTGAGAAATAAAAAAAAAAAATCTTAAAAACGTTGTTTTTCTTGGTCAGGCCGGAAACTTATCAATCCACCCTCGTATACATCAGTACTAAATTAATGCCTAGAAGGATTAGGAAAGATAACAATTTAAAAAATAACAGCGTTTCTAAAAACTTTGGATAATAATGCTGACTGATGTTATTGCTTCAATGTTTCTTTCTGATGCAATTCTATCATTAACGAGTTTAAATATTCATTTTATTGGCTAATCCAACCCAATTTTGAGATGAGGTCCAGAGAAAACCGGTCTTAAAATACAAAGTTTATAAAAGCTTTATCAATTAAAATTCAGGCAAGTCATATCGCTTCCAGATCTCTTTTGGAAACACCTTTATCATCTAAATGTCTCAGAATTCATTTTAGGGCCTGATTAAATATGAATTTAGAGATAAAGTCCAGATATAGCGATTTCAAAAATAGCGAAATTTCTAAAAACTTCCGATAATAATGCTGGCTGAAGATATCGCTTCTAGATTTGTTTCTGGTGCAAAACTATATTCAAAGAGTTTGGAAACTCATTTTAGTGGTTGATTCAACCCAATTTTGCGATGAGTTCAAGAGAAAACATATTCTAAAATTACAAAGTTTCTAAGAACGTTATCAATTCAAATTCAGGCCAGTCATAACAATTCGAAATATCTCTCTCATACACCTCTATCATCTACATGTCTCAGAATTCAGTTTAGGAGATGGTAAAATCACTTTAGAAATAAGATTCATAGAATGGAATTTCAAAAATAATAAAATTTTTAAATAAAATTTGGAATAATAATGCTGGCTAAAGGTATAGCTTATAGATTTCCTTCTGATGCAAACGTATCATGAACGAGTTTAAAAATTCATTTTAGTGGCTGTTCAAGCCGAATTTTGAGATGAGGTCTAGGGAAAACATTTCCTAACATAACAAAGTTCCTTAAAACTAAACTAGATTTCCAAAATAGCTAAAGATTCTAAGAAATTTAGAATGAAAATCCTGTCAAGTCACATCGCTTTGAGTTAGCTTCCTCATACGCCACTATCATCGACGAGCCTTGAAAGTCATTTTGGGGGTTGATAAACCCCAATTCCAATCAGAAATAATGTTTCACGTATTAAAATGATTAATAAGTAATTATTTTTTAAATTATTACTGTATATACTGTTAGTAATAAACATACAATCCACAAAGCATTTCTTTGCTAATGAATAACACAGGCCCGTAAAAAAAAAGTCTGAACTGGGTACGAGGCCGTGCGCCGTCTCGTTTGACCTGCTATAACTCGAACCAGATATAATTCTGCCAAACCCTTTCAGAGGCTCATTTCTAAGACCTTTTAGATTAGAAAAATGCAACAACAAAAAAATCGATTTTTTTGAATGGACAAAGTGTAAGTCCCCCTTAAGTATACAATTTTTAAAAATTAGAATTTCTTTTTTCTGTCGAATGGCACAATAAAATTTTATTATTTTCACAAATATACAATGCAATAATTGTAGAATCTCAAAAATCGATATATATTTAAATTGATTAACCCTTATTTAACCGACAAAGGCTAAATTCGAAAATATGTATGATATTACTTTTGTTTTGATACGGCACAATAATATACAACATACAGATAATCTCCTTGTACTCGGGTTGGGGCTGAAATATCTGAAAATTCTTTGAAATCTTTTAAAATCTTCAATATATTTTGAAGAATTCAGAAAGGAAGCTGTTTACACATACATCATCCTTAGTTTGTAGTTCAAGACGCCTTTACTGACTTTTTATATTTTCAGGTGTGACGCAAAAACTGATAAAATAGAAGTTTGTGATATGAGTGGCTCCAACAGACGAGAAGTTATTACTAAGAAATTAGATCATCCTTTTGGGCTCAGCTTATTGGATGATTATTTATATTGGACGGATTGGCAGAAACGGAGTATCGAGAGAGCACACAAGTTATCTGGAACTGAACATGAAGTAATTATTGAAAATATTCCCAATGTAATGGGCCTGAAAGCAGTTCACATTGGGAAAGTTAGTGGTAAAAATAAATGCACAAACAATAACGGTGGGTGCAGTCATTTGTGCCTTAATAAACCTCAGGACAAATATGTTTGTGCATGTCAAATAGGATATGAACTTGCGAGGGATAACAGAACATGCGTGATACCAGAAGCTTTTTTATTGTTCGCTAGAAAGGAAAATATTGGACGAATAAGTATTGAGAATACCAATAATGACAATATTATACCAGTTACGGGTGTAAAAGATGTAAAGTGAGTATTAGACATTATGACCCAGTAGGTTACACTGGTGTTCTTCTTCAGCAAAATCTGAATCACTACTCGATTCGGAGTTTAAAGTATATGCTTTGAAGCACTTAAATTACAAAATAAATAAGTAGAAAACGGAGGTTTTTAAGGCCTCTGGAACTCATGGTTAAATCGGACTTCATAAGCTGAAAAACAGGAATCATTATTCGTCAGAAGCTTTGATAATAGCCGTTAATGCCATTATGTAGGACTCTCACATGCGAATATGACTGTGATGTCCAATTTCCCAATGGAATAGAAACATTATTAGTAACTTTGATGTTAAGTTTTAGATTCAATTCCGCTTCTCTATTTTCTTTAAATATACCAAAAAGAAAACTTTAAATTACTTTTTCCCAGGGCTCTGAATTTACTTTTATACTGCGCCAAGCAAACGTCACTTTGCCGCCCTAAAATAAAATAACTTGGAAAATCATTTTATTAAGTCCTAGTCCATTGTTTCGGTATAGTGGCGTGGATAGCTGAAAATCTTACTTAAGAAAAACATCTGAGAAGCTGTTTAAATAAAACCAAACACTAAATTTACTTCACAAATAAATAATATGAGCATTTTAATATTTAAGTGAAGGAATGACAAGCATTTGGTCATAACTAGAGCCAAAAAGAAACTTCGTCAACATTTTTAGGATTCAATGAGAGAAAAAGTAAAACCCTGAATGTTATCGCACCTGATTATTAATTTATTATATTCTTTTATTATATTTATTAATATTTATATATATTCTTATTATATTCTTGAGATCGAGCGAAGGGTTACGGTCATTGTAAATTACATCTCGCCGTCGTTCACGTCGGGGGTCTGAAAGTGTTAACTTTAATGAAAAAAATTTCTTGAAAATACAATCAAGAATCCAACGACCAAATTTGGACAACCACCACAAAATGTTCCCATTGGAATCTTGAAAAAAAAGGAAACAAGTCTCCCCCTCCCTTCTCCCTAAAAAAGAAAAACAGAAAAAAATGTATTTATCTTTACTTTGGACGAAAATAAAAAGGAGGAAAGAAAAATGAGAAGGCAACCAACCAAATCCCCTTCCTTCTCTTTTTTATTTCTTTCGTCCTCTTTATTCCCACCATTATCAAATCGCAATAAAAAACATTAAAAAAAACGATAAATAAAATTATCTAATAATCACCAATGTTTCGGCACTCATACAGCACCCTAATCGAGGCAAAAAAAAAATAGACATATAAAATAAAACTAAAAATGAGAAAATAAAATAAAAATAAAATGAAATAAATTGAAATAAAATGAAATAAAATGAAATAAAATGAAATAAAATAAAATGGAAATAATTAAATAACAATTGTCTATTAAAAATGTCCTTATTCTTATTATTAAATTCAATAAATAAATAAATATGCCACATTTCTAACAAAACAAAAAAAAATTGTATCAACTTTATTTTCATATTCATTTTTAAATACTCATTACTCACTAAACTATATGAATATTAACAAGGACGTTTATATTCATTCTTATATTATATTTTATTTTTCGGAAGGATAATGTCATCCAAGCCCAACGGGAGGTATAATGACCGTGAAGGGCTAAGAACTAGTCGAACGACAAGATTTATTAGGGCCTGTTTGAACTAGTACCTGGGCTGCCACTGGCAGTCTTTGCAACCAAAGACTGCCTTCTGATGAGCCCTGGCGTATACTGACGCCACTAGGAGAATCCAAAATAAAATACTTTTAAACACACTAAAATATAAAAATATATGAGCCGCCCACCTTAAAATCACTTTAAGTCTAGGGATGGGGCAGCAACCAGCGCAAGAGTATATATTTTGGAAAAACGGATATATCCAAAAGAAAAGAAAACCTACCACTCTGTGGCTAAACTGTAAGGCTGGCAAAAACACAAGTTTTGTGTGAGGCTCAATTGAATACTGGTTACCGCTCGTTTTTTTCGACGGCACGCAGCCTCCCCCCTCCCCCTGTTGCACAAGGAATCCAGATGTATTTCTGCGCTGTCGGAAGTGTCATGTCGAATGGAGGGAGATTACGGTAGCCTCATGCCCAAGAGATGGTGATAATGGCTGCGGTAAATCCAATGCGGCGAGATTTGAATCGCACCAGGTAAAGGATCTGTAATACGGGATTCTCATCCACATTCCACCCTCGGTGAACAACCTATAGTTGCGCCTGCACTTGTGCGACTTCAAACCCGCCTTACGTCCTCGTCGTCCGCGCCGCTGTTCCTTAATAATAGTTTTTGCTCTAGGCGAACCACTTCTTCCTCCATTTCGCTCTCGTCTCGGTAAATCGATAAAAAAAATCGATAAAAAAAACCCATGAGAGTGTGTATTAGTATTAGAAAAAAAGAACACTAACAAAGAATAAAATAAGTTCGTCTTCGGTCGAGCCTCGGTCTCGCGATTGTTTCCCTTAAGAGGAGAGGAACTACTTACAAGACCAATACGGACCGCTAGCGGCTTATTTCCATACCAAATTTCTCAAAGACTAAAAAAACTAAGTGAATTACCCGCCTCAAAGCGGAACTTTACACTCTCATGTTCAAGTCTTAGGAAGTCAAAATAGAATAAAATTAAATACAGTCGATGTGTGTCGACTAAAAATCAAAGGCAAAAATTAAGAAATCAAAAGACCTTCCTTAGTACAGCTTGTAACGGAAACCACTCCGCTTGCAATAGGCGCCGTCCCGGCGGTGAGTGTCCTCCTGGCCGCAGGTTTCACAAAAAGGAGTGAGGGGTTTCGGGCACCATTGTAACATCGGTACTTTTTTCCGACAGTGGTGGCAAGGCACAAAGGACATATAATGCCCGCTGTTTGCCTTCCCCTCTTCTCCCTTTGCGGGTCCTGCGGTCGAGAGGTCCTCCTGGACCGTTTCGGGCGATGTAGACCGCCCCTGTGGCGTCTCTTCTGACCTCCGCTGCTAACTCCTCGTCCTCTACAAGGAAAAAGGGCCGTCATTAAGGTTTAATTGGCTGAAACGGGGCCGGACTTCGATGTTGTTGGCCTCCTCCCAGATCCTACCGATTAAGGAAACTGGTCTTAGCGTAGGCTCCGGCCTGGAGACCACGATACCCTTGACTAATTCCCGAAGTACGCTCCAACACAGCGATAAGGTATCCTAATAAAAGAAAAGAGGACATGCCGATCTCCATGCAATATCCAAACAAAATTAATCCTAAAAAATACAAAAAAACGTAATTAAGATCAGGGTAAAGAACACCAGGTCGAGTAATAACTCTGCTTAACGCAATACGTATGGTTTTAAGTCCTTTATGTAAAAAACTTCGAGTGCTCTCCCATTATCATTGGCTAACTCATAGACTAGAGGTGAACGTTTCCCCACGACTCGGAAAGGACCATGAAAGCATTTATTCATCTTGGCCGATATTTTCTTCTTTTTGAGGACAATATCGTCCAACGCTTCAAAACTCTCTCCTATCTGGTTCCTAAAAACGCTTCGCGATTGGTTATAGTGGCGAGTTTGTTTCTTATGCGCCTCTTCTAAATGAAGAGTCACAAGGTCTCGCAAATGTTTTAGGTGTTCCATACGCTCTACCCCATCCTTGCTGATTCGAATTAACGAATGCTCGGATCATACCTTTCAATACTCGATTCATCCGTTCGATTGGATTAACTTGTGGATGATTTTCTGGGCTGGTGGAGTGATGGATGCTATAAAATCTGGTTAGTTCAGCCAGGATTTTATTGACGAATTTCGTCCCGTTAACGATGTGAATTACCTTAGGTTTACCGCACCTCGAGATAACCAGGTCCTCTAAGGCCGCACCCACATTTTTGGCGTTTTCTTCTTGCAGGGCTTTACACTCGATCCACTTATTAAAGTAGTCGTGAATGCCAACAAAATAACAGTTACATGCTCTACTGCGAGCATAAGGCCATATGCAGTCTATTGACACCAATGCCCAGGGTTGGTCTACTACCCTTTTGCCCATTAATCAAGCATGAGCCTGTTGTGAAACATTTGTACGCTGACAAGTATCGCACCCTTTCACGTATTTAACTACATCTCTAAAAATTCCAGGCCAATAAGAAGAGCTGACCGCCCTAGCATAGGTCTTTTCTACATCTAAGTGTCCTGTCTGAGGTTCATTATGTAACTCCTTTAATATCTGCTGCCGTTTATCGACTGCAACCACCAATTTCCATGCTTCTGTATCTTCTATGATTTGGTCTATCAGAGGGGTCGATCTAAATGCATACAGTTTTCCGTGTAAAACCTTTCAACCATGGTACGTACTAGGGAAATTTTGTACATCCCTAACTCGACGGGAATACGACGGATCGTCAATTACTGCCGCTTATCAAACCTCGGCGACTTCCTCATCCTCTTACAACCTGAGAGTGCGTCGGGTACTTGGTGTAAAGCACCTTTACGATGGAATATTGCAAACCGGTACTTAAACCCTTTCAAGAAATGGCGAAACTTTCGGATAGACCAAATCAACGCCAAACATTCCTCCCCCTCAATCATTCGTGTGAGAACCGCACCTAAGCCAAAAGTGCTCGTATCAGTTTGTAACACAAAGGGGAGTTTAAAATCCAGTCATGCTAAGATTGGGGCCGACGAGAGTGCCTTTTTAATCACTTTAAATGTCATCTCTTGTTCCTTCGCCGAATTCCAACTGTTATTTTTACTCAATAAACAAGTGAGGGTCTACGAATGTGAGGCAAAATATTTTATGAAGCGCCTATACCAGCTAGCCATGCCTACGAATCTCCTAAGTTGCCTGATATTGCGCGGTGCAGGGTAGTTCAGGATGGGCGATACCCATTCCGCATCAGATTGCAACCACGTTCTTCTCGGGGCTAATGGTAAGTTCGACACCATAGATGTTATTTATCTAACACCTTCCTTAGTCAATACAAATACACTGTATAATATAACGCTTTATAATTTGAAGCTGATATTTCTTTCAGTTTACTGAACTCTTTTCTACATGAAGCACAAATCTTTAGTTCTTCATGCATATGACGATCAAATAGTATTATTACTTTTCGTAAAAGCATTACAATGAACTTACCGGAGTACTCTACGCTTATTTTCATGAATTAGAAATTTGAATCCCACTTTTTTTCTGCATAGTCTTATAGGAAAAAACCTAAGATTTCTTTTAAGACCAAAAAAACCCTGCCTTATTTCGAAAAAAAGTCAAATTTAGTGTTAACTTTCATTTTTACAGTTAAAATATTTATTTTATGAAAATGTTACGTTCATCCTTGCATTTACATCATGTGCTTAAAATATGTCGATCAACAACTCAACCGTTTAGATTTAGTTTGCCCCTTACGAATTTAAAAGCCGTTTGAAGCGCCTTAAGACTGTTGGTCTTTGATTCACTCCTTTGAGCGGTTAAAAGAGTGATATTAAGTGGTTGAGCTCGGAGTATTAAGGGAGGTCCCAACCTGCCTTTTTATTTGTTAAATTTAGTAACACAATGCAAAAAAAGGAAACAGGAATATAATTAATCAAACAAAAACCATATAATTTAGAATAATAATTGGATAATTTATTCAACACACATGATTAAAAATAGACAAACCCTAATATGAGGAAAAAACGTACAATAATCTCCATCTACTCGTCAAAGGTGTCCGTTTGAGAAAAACACTGCACAGATAAAAAAAATAGAAAGAATAGAACAAATGTTGCAAAACACAAATTAAAATCTATACCGAACTAGACGAACTCTTTACCACGGTCTGTTAGAATAGCTGGTGGCGAACCAAATCGTGCGATAAGGTGTTCAGCAAAGGCATCAGAGACTGTAGACTCACGCTTATTCGAGATTGGCACACCTATGCAGTATTTTGTGAGCTGGTCTTGCATAGTGAGTACATACTTATTTTCATTTGGCGTTATGGGAAGAGGCCTACAAAATCTAAGGATACCTTATCGAAATCATCAACGGGCGTGTCGTTGATGATCATTGGTTGCCGTGTTTTAATACAAACCAGTTTTTGCAACTGATAACTTCGACAGGTGCCTATAAAATCTTGGATCTCTCCTTTCATGTCTGACAAGTAAAAACGCTCGCGAATTTTGCGTTAAGTCTTCTTGACTCTTTTGTGACCTCCAGTCAAACTCACGTGAAATTCTTTTATTATGCTTCTTCTTTGTTCTGGTGGAGGTGTTTGCACTTCACCAGTACAGATTGTGAACAAAACATTCTGTCCTACAAATATTTTGCGGATGGCATCTCGAATAATATTTGTCGGAAGGTTTTCCAATCGATATTTGACTTTAGATACTCGAATCGTCTGAGTCTGAGTTTGTTCCATCTCGATTTTCAGGGCCTGTATTGAGATATAGATATCGGATGTCGTTGGTAAGTCGCAAAACCTATCTTTACAAACTACGCTAAATGTTCTTGTATTGCCTGTCTGAGAGGCAATAACCTGTCCTTTTTTTGGTTTCTTTTCACGCAATTGCACCGAATTTATAAACCCTAAATCAGTCAGAGATGGGCCAACAGGACTGTGAATGGAGCAATCCGCAGAAATAAAATGAAGATTATTATCGCGAGCGGCGAATAGAGTATCTCTTGTCTGTTTTATGATTTTCGGATCGTCTAATGGCGAAATTATTTCGGCTCGGATCGGAGCCTGCAGAAGTGGGGGTAATTTTTGTGGGGCAGGGGGAATGCTTTCATAAACTCCTAGTATCACGGTTTCCTTTCTACTATTTTTTTCAGGAGGTGGTTGTGACGCATTCGTGATTTTTTTCAGGAGGTCTTTAAAGTGTACTAATCGCTTCTTAACAGTCGACGGCGGGGTGTAATAGTCGATTTCTGAATCGCCAGAAGTGTACCCGCTAACCATTTTCCGTATCGCAGGAATACGTTTTTTTCTTTCGGGTTGTTCCGGTTTGTCATGGGTCTGAGACCGGCTAGCCCGTCGGCGCTCGCGCACTCTTATCTCCTATACCGACATCGCTTGATTCGCCCCCCCCCCCCTCCTCATTTAGATCATCACTCGGGGTAATGGATGATGGGCCGGACACCGAATCTGCAGGTTGCTGTTTCCTGACTCGTCCTCTTTTCTTTTTGGGATCGAAAGACATTATGAGAACCGTTTTTTCTTCTTTTTTAATCGGCTTACGGGAAAGTGTGTCAGCATTTTTATTAATTTTACCGGGCTTATATTTTATGTCATACTCATATTCCAACAATCGTAGTCGCCAACGCATCAAAAGTGAACCTATATCTCTGGTTGGGTGCAGCCAGGTCAACGCTTGATGGTCTGTTGCGACTGTGAATTTTCGACCATAAAGATAATGTCGGAAATGTTTAATATAATCGACAATGGCCAGACACTCCTTCTCAGTGGCTGTATAGTTTCTCTCGGCTGGGATCATCCTACGAGAAGCGAACGATACAGGCACAGCGCGTCACGCATATCTTCGAAACTGGCTTGATGTCGCTTTCCCCAGTCGAAATTCTTCTCATTTTTTAAAAATTCTGTCAGAGGCTGTGTACGACTGGTGAAGTCAGGAATGAACCTCCTGTAACACCCCACGAGACCCAGAAACTCTTTAACGTTTCTCTGGGTTTTAAGTACAGGAAATTTCCTAACAGCCTTAATCTTACTAGGGTTGAGTTTAACTCCTTCCTTTGAAATTACATGGCCTAGGTAAGCTACGTGAGTGGAGATAAAAAGCATTTCTCAGGTTGAATTCTGAGGCCAGCGTCGGAAAGACGCTTGAAAAGTCTATTCACCTTCTTATCATGCTCTTCCTATGTAGCGGCATAAATCACAATGTTGTCAAGGTAGACGAACAATTCCTCTCCTTGCAAGCCCATCAGCACACGATCCATTAAACGCTGGAACGTTGCTGGAGCTGCCTTCAACCCAAAAGGCATTCTGAGTAACTCATAGTGTCTACCTTCAGCCGTGAAGACAGTTTTCGATCTGTCCTCCGGATTCATCGGAATTTGATGAAAACCAGCGGCTAGCTCGAAAACCGAGAAAAATTGGGCACCTTCCAAGTGGTCCAGTATCTCAGTGATATTGGGGAGGGGGTAAGAATCTCCCACGGTCTTGGCATTTATTGCGCGATAGTCAATTACTAATCCCCACCATCGATTTCCTTGAGAATCGGGTTTTTTTTGGGGATAAACCACAGTGGAGAGCTGTGAAGCGACGTGGAGGGGGTGTTTATTCTTAGCTGGCGCAATTTCTTTTCGGATTACCTCTTTGTGGATAGGTGGATGTCGATATTGTTTTGTCGTCACCGGCAAATCGTCGACGGTGGGAATCCGATGGGCCGTCATGGGCATTCCCGGCAAGTCATCTCCGGGGAGGAAAAATAAATACGGAAATATTCTAACTGTTTTAATCACCCTTTTGCGGCTTCGTTAACCTAAATTTTTTACGTTAACCTTTTCGAGGATAATTCGAATTCGATCCATTGAGTAGGGGCTGATAACCTTCCTTAAGATCAGAATTCGACACTTTAATGGGTATGACCTGTCGAGTTCTAGCCTTAATTGTAAGCACTGTAGCTTCCTTTTCGGGTTTGGAGATTTTTGATTTGGTATTTGAAAATGTTATAAATGGGATTGGTTTTATAGGGTTACTGCTAGTGTCTATAGTTTTGTGTCTGAACGAAATCTCAGCTTCTTCTTCATCCCAGTGATCAATTCCTGGAACTTCGACCGCAATCGGGACCGGCAGATCGTAATTGACCACCTTGGCTTTTCCCGTCGTGTCTAAAATACCAACGCAAGCGGAACCCAAATTTTCGATTTGAGAAGTGGTTATTCCAGTGATAAACACGCTTTCATTAGGATCTATCTCTATACCTTTGTGCAAAGCTCCTACGTCTATAATCGAGATATCTGACCCGGTATCTACTAAAAAATTGGTACTACTGTTTTTAAAATCGGGAGATTTTACTTTTAATACAGGGCAGGTTTTGAGTTTCTGTTAGGGATGTTGCCTGCTTTTAACTTGGCGGATACCGACGTGCTGTTGGACCTCTGGCTGGCGCTCACCGGGACAACTCTCAGGCGAGCGCTCAACGAGTTTAAATGAACGGCTGTTTTCTCGTTTTCGACGACGGATACCGGCGCACGGTGATGCAGAATGGCATTTTGGGTGCCGAAACTTTGTATAGACTGGATTTCACTTAAAATAAGTTTTTCAGAGATCAAATTTTATTGCAAAACAAAATTTTAAGGTGCGATACATGTTTTCAAAGTATTTTTCCACAAGGAATCCGAATCCGTTGCTTCCGGAACGATATACATATACATATACATGTGTCACACGCTCGGGATCAAGTGGTGTATACCTCCAGCCCAGTAGAAAGTGCGATTTTCATGTATTTTATTGCGATATTTGGCGGTTTTGAATGGGAAAACTTGGAGGTATCGTTCTGGAAGCAACGGATTCGGATTGCCCGTTGGAAAATACTCGGAAAACATGTGTCACACACTCGGAATCAAATGGTGTATATCTCCAGCCTAGTCAATAGGGTGATTTTCATAGATTTTATCGATATATTGCGATTTCACCCTGTAAAGCGTAGAGATATCGTTCCGGAAGCAACGGATTCGGATTGCTCTTGGCAAAACTCATTGAAAACATGTATCGCACCTTAAAATTTATTTTGCAATAAACTTTGATCTTTGAAAAACGTATTTTTCAGTTAAAGCTCGTTGAAAACGCATGTTTTTACATAGGAAGGAACAGAGATGGCTTACCAAGGGACTCGGATTTGAATTCCTCGTTCGAAAATACATCAAAACATGTATCGCATGTTGATTTTAAGTGAAATCCAGTCTATACAATAGTTTCGGCACTCTAAATGCCATTCTGCATCACTGTGCGGCGTGGCATTATTTACGGCAGATAACGTGCCGACTCTTGCCAATTTAGCGCCGTGAAATCAAAAAGGTAGTTTGGACTAAGCGAAGGACACGGTCCTGGCAACACATATATAAAATCACCTGCGCCACGTGGTTCACCCTTAACTGCGATAGAATCCTGCGAGTCTTTTTTAAACCGTCTATAGCTGGCCATCATCGTGGTCTTAGCGCTGGGCTTTTGTTGGGAGTGATATCGCTGATACCCCGTGTTCTGCTGCTGTTGCGAGCCTGTGGAGTATCGCAGCAGATACGGCTGTTTTTCCTTTTGTGACGGAAAGCGAGTTTTGCGACGTAATTCAACTTCCGGTTGTAGTCCTGTTTTAAAGGTTTGCAAAGCGGTTTTGCCAACTAGGTTGGTTGTGGCTGCGATTTCGTCCGCCGTAGGGTTAGTGGTAAGCTGAGCAGTTTTTGTCTGCCGCGCTAGATTCTGAAGACGGGTGCCGAATTCCGCTGCGGTCTGCGCGTTCCATTGTTGCACGATCTAGTTCGCTATAATAAGCCTCAAAAGGGCGGATAGACGGGGAAAGCGCTTCTTTGAGATGATTCGGTAATTCCGCTATGGTAGCGAATGTTTTACCTTCCGCGGACTCTCGCGTGGGATCTCTTAGTCGCGATTGCACGTGTTTAACGAACTCGGGTTTCAACCCATTTGGGACCTTTAAACTTGTGGACTCGATATCTTAAACGAAAGTTCTTAATTCTGGGGATTGACCATCGAAAATGGGTACTCCTAAATGTGCGGTTTGCAACGCTGCCCCGTCGCCGTTTATACTCATATTGTCTATATTAGATTTAGTAATAGGATAACTCAAATTTACGGAATTCGTCGTTAAAGTTTACCGACGGAAAGAAATTCACGACAAAAGGATCATAGTCGGATCATTTTTTCTAACGGCTGAAATTTTTAAATGGCGAGATCGGTTGAATTTATGTAAGAATCAAGATTGGCACAACTTAAAATAAAATATTCACTCGCGAAATGTGGAGCGTAATTTTATGAGACCGTTGAGAGCAAAAATATATACATGCACAATTTCAAAGATGCAGAAAATGTGAGGTAAATAAATGTATCCAATTATTTCCACCAATTTTATTCTTGAAAGTAAATCAAGATGAATTATTTGATAAAATAATTTTTTTTATATATTCTATGTTCTTTCTGTTTATAATCAAAAGTTAGCACAATTTAACAAGTCAAAAACAGGTACGATCAGCTATCCCATCGCTGTCACCATTTTTATCTCTGTTACGTTCACCCTTGGCAGCAGGCAAATGCCCGCGACAGAGAAATTTGTTTACTAGCTTAAAGAAAAAAAAATTAAATAACTTAAGGCGCTTCAAACGGCTGTATAATTCGCAAAGAGGGCAAACTAAATTTAAATAGTTGAGTTGTTGAACGCCATATTTAAGCACATGATCTAAATGCAATTATACCGGACGGTCCAGCTCGATTTTTCCCGAAAATATCCTTTTTGCTGTTGTATTTTGTAATTGAAAATAAAGTGTTATTTCTCACTTGAAAGTCGCGCGAGCTATACAGTGAAAAGGTAGTATAGCAGCCGCTAGGGACAGGAGCGGAAAGCAGGGGACTTGTCTGTATTCCCACGTGCCCCTCAAACGGCTGTCTATTTGGCTACATCAAAACTACATCTAAACGCATGAAATGAAAAGGTGTCCAATTGAGAAAAACACTTCACAGATAAACAAAAGCGAAAGAATAGAAAAAATATTGCAAAACGCATACTACACTATGAGAACTAAAAAACTACCGAGGTTTACTCGGGCAATCATATCAACATTTGAGAGCCTCACTCGCGATCTTGCGACGCCGATCTCTGGCCTTTACTCTTTACTCTTTATCGCGATATTCGGAGACGTGGCACTTAGGGCTCGCAGCCGGCCTTCTGTTCCTTGACTTGTTTCGGTTTTGGGAAGAAAACTCAATCAACAGATGATGGATCTGAACCACGGTTACCCATGAGCTCCAGGGGCCTTAAGGGTATTACTATTTTAAATAATAATGTTTTGTACTAAATTGAATTATCGGTTTCAGTGCTTTGGACTTCGATATAGCGCACGATCATATTTATTGGACAGATGTTAAAGTGAAAGCTATTAGTCGGGCATTTATAAATGGCTCGGAAATGGAAAAAGTAGTTGATTTTGGATTGGAAACACCGGATAGTTTGGCCATTGATTGGATTTCTCACAATGTATATTGCAGTGATACAAGTTTTCACCGAATTGAAGTTATTCGCTTAGTGGGTCGCAGTAGAAAAGTGCTTATTTGGCAAAATATTATTGAGCCTAGATGCTTGGTACTAGATCCTCAAAAAGGGTAATTATGAAACGGAAATATTTCAAAAACTGTTATGATTGTAGTTTTATTTTTGGAATTAAAATTAATTTAAAAGTAGCAATAACCTTTTAAAAAATTTGTCCGTAGTCACATGTTTTGGACTGACGTCAGCGAAAGTTCAGGAAATTCTGGAATTATTGAACGAGCCTACTTGGATGGTAATAGGCGCAAAGTAATACTGTCCGATATAGGTCGAGTGAATGGTCTAACTTTGGATCATGCAACGGATCGTCTGTACTGGACAGATTCATCTACCCCCGCTATTGACAGTTACGATTTATATACAAAGAGAAGGAATTCTCTTGTGACGCAGGGCATAGTTTACCCATTCTGTATAACTCATTATCAAGACAATATTTACTGGTCCGACTGGAATACCGGAGACATTGAAAGAATCAATAAAAGTACTGGTGCTAATAGAACAATAATATACAGCCGACTTGAATCAGTAACATCGCTGTTAGTTTTCCACGCATCGCGCCAATTTGGATCCAATGCTTGTGCTGTTAATAATGGTAATTGTAGTCACATCTGCATTGCATTACCTGCAATCGTTGGTAAACTTTCGACTACCCGCAAATGCTCGTGCCCAACTCACTATAACCTCAGTTCGGACAACAAAACTTGCCTTTGTAAGTAATTTCATTTTAGTTTATTAAGCTTAACAGTCAGAGACCAATTACAGAGCTCCAACGTTGTTATATGCATGTAAGACACTGCCGAAAAAAAGTTTGGGCATATTTTCTTTGATGTTTGGGAATTCATTCTTCAATTCAAAGACGAATATTGTTGAAATCTGAAATGTGTTGAAACTATTTAAGTGTTCGATTTGAAAACACTGTACCGTCGCCATGCATTTTATATATTCGATTTGACAACGCTACACCAGGGCAGAGTAATAATCGAATTCATGTTACCTGCTCGGCGTCAGGGACGTACATGCTGCTTATTACAGGTAAAAATTCTACTCTAGTCGAAATACATACTTCGATTCGACGGTAGGACGTATTTTTTTCGAATTCAATGTCGTTCTCTAGATATTGTTTGTATTCTATGGCATTTCATTGTGGATCGTTATGAATTGTTTATGAATATTTTTCAGCCTCATCTTCAAAATTGTTCAGTTAGAATAACACGCATAAAATTTTCTCGTGCATTTTTGCATCTGGCCCATATTTTATATAACAAAAAAACACAAATAAGTTTTGCAACAATCGTTCTTTGAATCTGGATTGTAATAGACAATTATTAAAACTTTAAAAACTTCTTTTCTCATTGCGGCAATGTTAAAGGACCCATAGAAAATTGTTTTTTTTTTTGACATTTTAAATAAAAAATTGTTTAATTGAACGAAAAAATACGAATTTTCAAGAAGATTTTGCGTCAACAAAGAAGAAAATTCTATCCAGAATGTTGAATTTTTAAACAAGAAGATACATTTTCTACTGTATATGATGAGCTTTCTATAAAAACGTTGAATTTTCTATAAAATTCTTAAATTTTCAAGACAAAAGGATGAATTGTCTATAAAAATCAGTTAAATTTTCAATACCAATAACAATTGATAATTCAACCGAAAATATTTCTATTTTAAACACAGCGCTATTGATTTGAACTAAAACATACCAATTTTTTAAAAAATAGTTGAATTCGTAATCGAAAGAGTTTAATTTTTTATCAAATAGTTGAATTTTCAACTAAGAACATATATTTCAATCAATAAAGAAAATTTTGCAACTAAATAGTTACATTTGTAACCTGAAATTGTTAGCGCGGAAATGTGAAATCGTAAGGGGAAAATTTTTATTTCCGACCGCATAGTTGAAATCTCCAAGCAAAAAGACTTATCATTATACAAAACAGTTGAATTTCCGTTTCAAAATATGATTTTGCAACAACAAAATTTATTCACAACTAAAAGTTTTATTTTTAACTAATATTATACTACATAATTATTTTCAGTCCCAAAATACCAAACAGCATTTTTATCGGAATAAGTCAAGCATGAAAACCCCTTCAGGAATCACTCATAGAAAATTCAATTCTCATTTGTAGAAAGTAAGTTATGGCCATTTGAAAATACCCGATTTGTCCGGGGGATGCAAATTTCACCCCGTATAGTTCGAGGAGGGATGTTAGTAAAAGTCTATAAATTGGTGGGTATACTACTATCAAGGCCAATTCAGACTAGCCGTTCTCGGTTGCGGTTCACCGGTCCGGTTGGACTCTCGGCCAATCAGCGCGTACTCGGTCCCAGTTCCGGTTCGGTTCAAGCATTTAAGTTCGGTTCTAATTTCAACGGGGCCGTTCGCAACCGTACCCAATGAGAGCGCTCGCTAAAGCCACGAGGCCTGTCAGCTGTTTCTCGAGCTTGTTGCATGTCACTCACGTGACTTTAATCTATGAACCGCGCATGCGTGAGAGTGACAATCGTGTAAGCTGAATCGGCGTATTGTGAGCTGCACCGGTCAACCGAGAGCCGGACCGGACCGGCGAACCACATTCGAGAACGGCAAGTCTGAATTGGCCTTCATGTAGGCAAACAAAACTCTGAAAATTTGAAGGCAATTGGAAGACACGACTTCTAAAGTTGGGACAGTTCACGAATAATGCCCCATATAAGGTTTTCTACGCGAGAAAAAATCATATCTTCGTGTATTAGTTTTCGAATTATATTGATAATGATTTTTTTACCGAAAATTTCGCCGTTTTTCGTTATTCGCCCATTTCATAAGCAATTTATTTAAATATTATATTTTAGTTACTTGTGCACAAAATTGAAGCAATTCTCATGTTATTTTTATTGCGGTAATAAAACAATAGTGGTGTTCTTGCACATTTTAAGTCCCTTGTTGTTTATTTATTATTGACGAGGTAATTTGAAACAAAAGTAAAATAAATGATTCTTAAAAATACAAGTATACCGTCATCGCATTCACTTACAACATTAGATTGCCAGTGATATTTTTTTAATGTCAATCACTACAAGTGTATGACTGCCACCAAGTTTTTCTGTCATTTTTTTCTTCGTTTTCCAGGAATCGAGCGAAGGTTTACGGTCACGGTAAATTAAATCTCGCCGTCATTCAGGCCGGGGGGTCGAATTTACTCGAATTGTACTCGAATTTACAATACAATTCATTTTCAATTTCATTTTTTGTTTACAAAGTGAATCAAATTTGTCTGCAAATTAAACCTCAAATTAAAAATGTAAAAAGGTGGAAAAATTTGGAGAGTTTTGAATTAAAATTCATAAAGAATAAAGAAAAACGTCGGCCGCCAAAATCCCTTCTTCTTTATTTTGAAGAGTGTAAACTCTACTTCGAGCTGTACAATTTGACAATTGTCCATTAAAAATGTCTTTATTATTATTTCATTCAAGAAATAATTAAATATGCCACATTTTGAACAAAAAATTTTTTTTATTAACTTTATTTTCTTATTAATTTTTAACTACTCACTACTCACTAAACTATATGGATATTAGCAAGTAAAGCATTGATATTTATTTTCTAATTATATTTCATATTTGGGAAGGATAATGTCTTCCAAGCCCGGCGGGAGGTATAATGACCGCGACGGGGTAGGAACCCATCGAACGACAAGATTTATTAGGACCAGTTTGACCTAGTCAATGACTGCCTTCTGGTGAGCCCTGGTGTAGAGGTATGAGGTTTAGGAGATAAGAACCTGGGAAGTAAACAATAAATTCCAGAAAGCAACACTTTCTTCGCTGCTTGCATTGGCATACAAATTTTTATTAAATCTACTTTCACGATTTTCTGAACAATTTAGTTTTGAATTTTTCGAACAAAAATCTGAAGTCGGTGACTCCAAGTTGAATTCCCAACCCCATGATAATATTCAATAACGCCCAAAAACCACCCCTCTCAGTTTTAATTGAAGTAATGCCGAGAGCCTCCACGAAAACCACTAAAAAAAGTTGGAAATTTTAAAAAATCGCCCAAGTCACGTTCTAAAACACCAAGTGAAACTCGAAACCCCATGATAATATTCAGTAACCCTCCAAAACAACCCCTATCAGTCTTAAATTAACTAATTCCAAAAGAGACTCCACGAAAAACACCAAAAAAAGTTGGAAATTTAAACAAATCGCCCAAGTCACGTTCTAAAATCCCAGGTTAAACTTCAAATCACATGATAATATTCAGTAACCCCCAAAAATTTTGAATGAAAAATAATTATAATTTACCAATGTCTTACAAAATACATAGAAAGATGAAAATTGGTTTTGTTCCACATCTTATTGCAATAAAATGTTTTCTTTTTCGGAAAAAGAGAATACCTGCTCTTTCCCAAACATAAAGGAATAAAATAAGAGTTTACCAAAAAGGATGCCGCCATCTGCTTGCCCGACTGGCATCCTTTAAAAATTTAAAAGACTTTCATTACATTCAAGCTGCAACAAAAATTGACACTCAGGAAAATTTTTAAACTCTGCAAACAAGAAATTTTGGAACACTTTTTTTCGAGTGCGAGTAACAAAGCTCCATGTCTGTCAATTCTAAAGATATATGTGACGTGCGCCGAAGAAAGGGGACTTACTATGAAAAATGAGATTTTTCAGGGCGAGCGGTCGCAGTCGAGCCGATAGGCGGCTTCTTTTAAGAGAGAGGGAAGACTCACGAAATCTTCCCTTTCCACTTACTACTGCATTCATCGCATATAGCGGCGTCGTAGACGCGGCTCACGGGCGGGGTGTAGATAAGACGTGGAGATGCAGTGCTGAGTGGTGAGAGGTGTTTCACGGGATCTCGAGCTCTTGAACGAAAGCTAGATTTTTCGTGTATCTAACAACTTAATTATTAGCAATAATAACGCTCGGAATTTTTTGATAGTTTCATTGATAAAAATCAACTAAAAAACTATCGGAAGGTATAAAAACCTCGATTCCGATTTTTTTAGATTTAGCCCCTCTCTTCGGAGAACGTCACATATTTATAATTGTACTTTAATTAATTTTCAAAATAATTATAATTATTGTCATATATATTTATTCATAAGCTATTAAAAAATGAAATTGCTTTCATGGACGAGAACGTTTTTTTATGTCAAGGATTGAACACGAGGCGAATTTTGATGAGAAAAAATGTGGTTTTGTTTTTTATTAAGTACACTACATGTTAAAAATAAAATATTAACATTTATTGCACTTTACTCCGGACTCACTTCACAAAAATTAAAGTTAAACAAATAATTCGATTAGTATAATAAACTTAGATTCGTGGAGCGAGGCGTAAAAGGTGCTTCACAGCCACAATTTTAAAACGGAAGTAGTCAGAAGGGGTGCACGCTCAGACCTGTCCCTCTTGGCAAGACACATTCGAAAAACTCCACACCACCAAGCTACTCGATCCACCCAATAGGGGGAGGATTCGGAAAAGTTCTAAGCCAGACAAAGCAAAGTTTAAAGCAATTCTGAACAGCCTGCCCCCTTGAGTTAGGTTTAACGGACAAGAAAAAAAAGAAAAAAGGAAAGAATTTCGTAGTTAAACATTTCTTAAAGTGCAACTTGTTTTTAGATTTATAATTTCTAACAAATTTGTTTAAGACGCTTTGACTGAAAGAAGCGTTAGTCGATCCAAAGATCGTCTCTTCGTGAATTTAGTGGTGCGCACAGTAAACACTCTTGTCAATCCATCGCTTCCAGGATGGAATTTCTCTATGCGAGCAACCACCGGTACCAAAAGTTGTCACGCATCTTTGTAAGCAAGGACCATCTGAAAAGAGAATTATCTTTATAGTCTGTCAAGGAAGATTCAGGGATAGCAGAAATAGGGCCTCCGGTTAGTAAGTGCCCAGGGGTCAAGGCTGCTAAAGCAGTTCGAGGTAAATTCCTGAAAGGTCAAACGACTATATTCAATACGATGGCGGAGATGATGCTTAGTTGACTTAATCCCTGTCTCCCAGATACCCTTAAAGTGAGGAGCATGCGGCGGGATAAAAGACCAAGTAGTTCCGTCGCTAGCTAAGCATTCAGCTACTTTTGGTATAATTTGAGAGGCTCCTCGGAACAGAGCTCGGAACTCTCGATCTGCACCTACAAAGTTAGTTTGGTTGTCACTATAGAGCCTGGAACATGTACCTCGACGAGAAACGAATCGTTTAAAGGTAGCAATAAAACTGAGGATAAATCTGAAACAGCTTCCAAATAATGGCCCTTGAAGAAACACATATATAATCCTTGTATGATTTATGTCCCTTCCTTGTGAAACCCTCATGTGATATGAGCCGCCATAGTCTACACCAGTGCATGCGAAGGGCTTTGATTTAGACATTTGATCAGTGCGAAGCTGACCCATTTGTCGAGTAGGAGTTTGGTTCCGAAATCGTGCGCATATAATGCACTTGTGAACAATGCTGTTAATTAAGGATTTCGCTCCGACAATTCAATATCTTCTCATAATGAAGCTCAGCATTAGTTGTTGGCTCCCATGCATTGTTCTCACGTGTGCTTGCAAAAGAATAAGATAAGTTACTCGATCATTTTTAGGTAAAATTACTGTGTGTTTCTCATAAAAAGACAGCGATTTTTGTAGTCGACCACCGGTCGAAGAAGTTCTTGACTGTCCAGAAAAGGGGAGAGCTTCACCAAAATTCTTTTTCTCCTTGAAATTGGAAATCCAATCTTCAGACTGTTAATGTCATACTCAAAGTGAAGTATCTGAGTAGTTCTGAGCCAATAATTGAGACCTAGATTGAGTTCATCGGTAGTTAAGTAGCGTTCCACTGGATATGAGTGACAGCGATTACAAAACCTATAACAATAAGCAGTAGTACGAACAAGTTTCTAAAAGGATAAGCAACGATCAGCCAGATCACATATCTCAGTTTCTCTAACCAAGTTAACTGTTAATAAGGCTAGAGTGAACCACACCTTAATCATCCCAAACGACCATGTACACTGTAGCTGAGTATGCTCTTTCAGAAGCGTCTGAAAAGCCGTGTAGTTGCCAAGATTGAACATCCACTTTAATTGCAGTTATGATGGCAGAGTGGAGTCCCAATCCACCATAAAAATCCACAAATTTTGTAGCAAGAGCTTAGCCCTGATGAGGAAGGGCGCAAGCCAGCCCAGGGATCAAATAATTTAGCTATTTCAGAGGCAACCAAACGCTTGATTGCTCTAGAAGAATTATTTGAAGGAATTACTGAGAAATGAAAGCAATCTGAAAGCGTACTCCATTTGAGAGCCAGAGTGGAAACAGATACCTCAACGTCGAGGTCCTTACTGCCTGGAAGTTGTAGAGTTAATGGTTACGGAAGAAGTTCGTATGAGTTTGCCGCCCACTTGCTTAGTGAGATGCCGGCAGACTTCAAGATTGAGATAACCTTAGTCTTGACAGATTTTGTAAACTTGATAGAGTGTGCACTAGAAAAAACATCACCGACATAAGTATTGTCCGCCAGGGCCGCAGCACCTAGTGAAAAGCGCGCTCATTCATCAGCTGCTAGTTGATTCAGAGTTCTAATATCTAAGAAGGGAGCGGGTCTTGTACCGTAAGCTACGGTGCTAAGACAGAAGTCTTGAAGATCTTCTGAGGGATCTGATCGCCAGATAATTCTCTGTAGGTTGGAGTCAGATAAGTCGTCCTTGTTTTGACGAAACATCCTGAATATATCTGCCGGGAAGAAAAATTTAACTAGTCTCCATTGTGTCAGGACTAGCCAAATTTCAGCTTGCAATTTTTGACCAGAATGTAATAAATCATTCAAGGATGTTCCTGAGACAGTACGAGCAGAAAAATTAAAGACCACTCAAATTTTTCAAGAAGGGTCATTCTTTTTTGTTACAACGTGATGAGGAAGGTAAAATGATAATAGTTGGGATCTGCAAGTTCAAGGCCCTGTAGGTGAGGCCACTTCTGAAAGAGCAGTCTTTTCTTTGGGAGAAGTTTTAAAAGAGATTTCATGACCAAGGATAGAAGAACCTAGTGTGGATAGAAGAACCTAGTGGTGAATGTTTTTTGGAGTTCTCAGCTGCTGAAATACTCTCTCGGTGGTAAATGAGCGTTCTGCTTCCGAATCAATGAGCCTCTTTACTATTATGGAAGGACCATTACGAGACTGCAATTTGACATAAGCAGTTGCAAAAATACTTTTTGCAATGTTTGAGATTTCATTAGTATTTAACTGATGAATTTGAGCTGATCCGTGGGCAAACGGTCCCGTCTCAGTCGAAGAAGGTGACTTATCACTGGAAGAAGTAATTGTTGAGTTTCCAGCGGGTTGGGTGGGGAAGTTGTCATACAAAAAGGTGTGATGCTTGGTAACACGGAGAAAGCACTTTTTGTCTGACGAAGCGAAAGATTTTTTTTCGGTTGAACTTCGAGAAGAAGAGGACTTTAAAGGTGTTGAACCGAAGGGAGGATCATTGCATCTAGCACCTTACAAAGCTCTAATACGATTATTTAACAACTTCATTAATTCTTTTCTTTAATATTTGGAAATTCATCACTATCCTTCAATGAAGTTACCCATGCTCCCCGAGTAGATGGATCTAATTTATGTACTAAGAAGTGCACAAACCAATTATCCCAGGTGTCAACTGGCCTACCCATATTTTTAAAGGCACGAATAAACTCGCTTCTAATATCTGTCAACAGCAAAATTTCGTTTAACAGATTTCTTAGAAGCAGCAGGGGAGGATAAGAGTTTACGCATGTGAACAAACAGAAGAACACGGTTATTTTCATATCGATTAACAAGGCTAGACCAAGCTTCCGAATAATTTGCCCCGCTAATTGGTAGATTATTTAAGCGATCAGCAGCCTTTCCAGAGAGTGAGGATTTTAGATAATACAACTTTTGTATATTAGATATTATAGTGTTTTGAACCATAGATTGAAACATGTTTCTAAAGGTGCTCCACTCTAATTGATCCCCAGAAAATTTTGGAAGGGAAAGGGTAGGTAAATGTTAGTATGATTTGTCTGAATTAGACGTACCTTTTCTGAGAGCTTTTCATTAGTGGGTTTACCACCGATTACCTTTATGTCAATTAGAATTGCAGTTTTGATAGTAATAAAATGTTCCTCCTTTGACAAGTACAAGTCATCGACCAGATACAACTCCTTTTGATTTTTGGGATCCTCAAGAATCTCGAAGTGCCTTTCGTAGAATTCCGACCAGTAGTCCTCCAGCTTTGAAAGTCGAATTTCCAGATACGTGAAAGACATCATTTTCAAAACTTCAGCTTTTTTCATATTGGTATAAAACTGATTTATTAAACCATGAGTGTTCTTTGGCGGCAAAGTTTAAAGCAATTCTGAACTGTATTATAATTCATTTTTCAATTAAATTTTTGAAACTAATTCATTTTTAATTACATTTTTGAAACTAATTAATCATTAATAATAATAATTTAATTTTTTTGATTATTAATAAATTAAAATTAAATTGAAAATCTAAATTAGTTTTGTTAAAAAATTTAATTATTTTTTAAATTATTTATTCATATAGTAAAGATTTTGAAATAAAATGTTGCAAGCCGTATCATCCAGCAATCAACGCCAGTGCAAGGGCCAGCGCATATCAAAAAATTTTCCCAGGCTCGTGTTACACATAGTGCGCCCGAGTAGAAACGGAGTAGCGCCCATCACATTGCCCCAGAGCAGAACAAAGCATGAAACTGCACTGGCGCAGAGCGAGGGCAGTTAATCGAATATGCTATTAGTTTCAAAGATGAAAGTTTTTTTAGCATAATGAATATTATCCAAATGTAGAAAACTGCTTCTAAGCATTTGCAAAAATCATGTGATTAAGAAAAAATCCTATATTTAAATCTAAATTCAGGGCTTTATTAACCCTTAAAACGCCCTATGGGTAGCGGGCGAACCCAACTTTTTTCGCGCGATTATACTAAAGCCCCCTTTGTGAATTTGAATTCTATGGGGCCCTCCAGCGTTAGTTGGACATTTCTTTTTCTAATCTATACTGTTAGAAAGTGGCTGTATACATTATTTGAGATTCAGCATTCGTTGGAAGCAGTCACCGTCTCGCTGAGAGTCGTCCACGACCCCACATGTCGCTTGGTGATTTTTTCAGAAGAATTCTTTTATTTTTAATTTCGAAAAATATTGTGTGTCCTAGTGAAAAGGAGTGTAAATATTGCTAAAAAAATTTTTAAGATTTTTTTCAAGCGCTCGTTCCTAATAGTATAATCTCGAGAAAAGAAAGAAGTGCTGCATGTGTAGTAGAAAAGAAGATAACAAGGCCCAAGAGGCTTGTTATTCGTGCATCCGCCTGGTGTGTGCAAAGCATCGGGTATTCATGTGCGGAAATTGAGTCAGTGGAAAATAGCGCTTTCTATATTCATTTTTTTTTTCATTTGTGATCATTTTGAAACGATTATTCTTCAAAAATAAAAAAATTACATGAGAAAATAATGAAATAATCATTAAAAATCGTTCCTTCCACTTTTCATGAAATGGCCCACTTCAGATTCCCAAATAAATACCTTTTTCGGAGCTGCACAATTACAATTTGTTTTCCCTTGAAGAGCTATATTTCGAGAGTTACAGGTTGAATTTTCAGGTAAAAATATGGAAAATTGACTAAGTCATGATTTTTTGTGTGAAAAAAACTAATTTTTGACGTTTTTGTAAGAATTTCTTTTTTCGAACGCGCACCAAAATCTTTTCCATCAATAAAACCTAATCTCCACATTGAAAGGATAGAGAGAATCCAGTAATTTTGTTCAATTGAAAAAACGGATATTATCTTTGCAGGATGCAATTTTCCGGCCGAGGTCACCCACGACTCCACATGGCGCTTCGTGAAATTATTAGATAGGGTGGCGCTTTAAGGGTTAAATATTATGTAATTGCTGAGTATTCATATAAAATATTTACCCGTCCGATACTAATTGCTGTGAGCTGAAGTCCGAGATTCGTAAGTACTTTGTATTAAAACTCGGCAATTACATAATATTCAATCGCGCTCTTAATTTAAATTTAAAGAATAGGATTTTTATTGATTTTATTTTTAAATCCAGCAGGACGGAAAGACAAATTGGTTTGGTATTATATCTATTGTCCCTATTGATGTTATTAGGGTGTTTTCATATTTCAATTGCTTCTCTATGTTTTCTTTGAAAGATATTCTGTGTTTTTGCAATGATTGTTTTGTCAAATAAAATGTTATACCCTGTTTCGATATGATGTTCAGCTAGTGCTGATTGCGTGAAATTTTGTAGCCTAATTTTTCTCTTATGTTCCTTTATACGTTGGCTCACCGATCTCCCAATTTCTCCAATATAGACTTTGCCACAAGAACAAGGCATTTTATATACTTCTGAATCACTGAGGGGTTTGCTTTTCTTGAAAGAAAGAATACAACATACCAAATTTCTCTTGGACACTACCTCCAAAAAACTATTAAAACTTCACCTTTTCCTATCAAATACCCTCAAATTTTAGATTTGTTCTACATTGGACCGCATATCTTTTGAATAATCCCAATGGATTAAAGAGCTTTTCACTCAAAAATAAAAAATAAAATTTGACAAATTGCTTCCAGTAAGGCAAAAAAACTAACAGATACAGTAAAAAACATCTCTGACTATCCTCTCACGAGTGAAAATATTTCAACCTTATCTAATGGACATGATTTTGCAGAAGCTCCTTCCAAACTCTCGAAAGAAGAAATCATCAACAATTTAGTATCCAAAATATATACCCTTCCGCCCGAAAAAGCAAATGAGATATGACGTAGGACGGCCAGCATTTTACGCCAAGCTCAAGTTCCCTCCTTAAAATAAAAAAAAACAGAAAAAACCGCAATTAAATAACTTAATCGGAATGAAGACCTTATAATATTACCGGCAGACAAAGGCAACAGAACAGTAATAATGAATAAAGGAAACTATAACAATAAAATCATGGGCATTCTAACTGACGATACATACACAAAACTTAAAAAGAACCATACAAAAACAATAGTCAGTACAACAAAAACCCTTCTCAAAGACTCTAAACTTGACAGCCAAACAATATCTAAATTAATAATTACTAATCGCATCTCTCCAAGACGTTGCGAACCCCGAAAAATCCACAAAGATAGCATTCCACTCAGACCGATCCTCAGCGCAATAAACTTACCAACTTACAACCTAGTACGCTTCCTCGCTACAAAATTAAATTCTTTTACAAGAAACACTAACACTCATGTCCAAAACTCATTTGACCTCATCATAAAGATACAACAGATTCATATTTAATCCCAAGACATCATAGTGAGTTTCGACATAGTATTATTTCTTTTTACGAAAGTATCAATCTCTGACACGGTTGATATTATTGAATCTTTTACAAACTTCGGGGGAAGTAATTGGATCCCCAATCTGATTGTGATAGCCAACGTCTTTATGGAACATCTAGAAACTAAAATATTTAGCCAAGCCAAGCTTAAACCGGAATTTTGATTCCGTTACGTTGACGAAACTTTTTTCATCTGGCGACATGAACGAGATAAACTAAATAAGTTTTTTGATTTTATCAATCGATTACATCCTAATACAGAATGATTACATGAACAAACAAATTGATAAAGCAGTAAGAAGAGAGACAATATATTTAAACCACCTGCGAAAATAGGACTACTACTAAATAACCATAAAGAAAAAAAGGCACCCCTCAGGGATCCAGGAGTATATAGAATCCCTTGTTCTTGTGGAAAAGTCTATATTGGTAAAACCGGGAGAGCGGTGAGCCAACGTATAATGGAACATGAGAGTAAAATCAGGCTAAAACATTTCACGCAATTAGCACTAGCTGAATATCATATTGAAACAGGACCTAACATTTTATTTGACAAAACAATAGTCGTTGCAAAAACACACAATATCTTTTCAAGAAAATATAGAGAAGCAATTGAAATCTTAAAAGACTTGATTGGCCAATCATGTTCGACCAGTCCCCATGGTGGAGCGCTCTGGCCAATCACAGGTATCGTAGAGAGAATACATAAGAAAAACATAAACTGATACCTCGGTTTCAGGTTAGCCCTGAAAAAGTGAACTGCAATGTTCACGAAACGTCGGCAAAATTCGTAGTTTTTACACGATTGGACCCCGAAATATCTCTTTTCATCTAAATTAATCATCCTGAAATCATTAAATCTATTACTATGCAAAATTTTTATCTTTCCTGAAAATAATAGAAAACCTAACAAGTTCGACAAAATGTCGTCTGCTTCCTCTATCATTTTTTGTAGGTCACCGAAACTTTCAATGCTGTCTTCGTCAGCGAAATCCATTTCGATGATTTTTTTATCGTTTGCACCTTATTCAAACTTATCTCTTCATGCATCAAATTACTTGAACGAAAATGAACGAAAACAAACTGTCCCGAATAAAATTAACCCAACCTCGTCCAAAACGATGTTCACATAATAACCGTGGAGACCATTTTGCTAACCGTTGACAGCGTTTTGGTCATCAATGTCGAATATTTTGCTCATTGATTTCACGCAAAGTGCGGAATCGGCCATTTTCGATATCTGTAAACTGTGGTCTAACGAGGATTTTGCATATATGTGTAAAGAAAAGTATTTGCCTTTTTGCGTTCATAGTACGGACTTTTTAAATTAGCAGATAAAGATATATTTTTCTTTTCGTATTTACATATAAAATATCTACCTTCGTAGGCTGTGTACAAAGACTAATTTGTATAAATTCAGTTTAGACAATATAAATAAATATATTCATCTACGGCGAGGACCAAAAAATGCTATATTTCTCCAAGTTGTGAACCAATAAATGTTTTTATAAATCTATATTTCACATAGACTTCTAAAATTCGTAGACTGAATGAAGAGGAAAGTGTAGAAGTTAAATCTCTCTTTTAAGATGATTCCGTTCCTCGAGTCTACGTTGTTAACAAAACAATAATTATGATGCGTCGTGTAGATTTAGAATATTAACTGAATAGAACATTATAACTATATAGAGATGAATACAAATGTAACAATTCTTTTAAAAACGTTTATTTTCTACATCTAAAAATTATTGTTAAATCTTTCCCTTTTTCATTTCTTTCGTGACAAAATCGCTCTAACTCTTTTTCGAGATCATTTTACGCTGTGCGCCCTGTAATCAGTAAATTAATTAAATATATCAGAGATTAAAGGCAATCTTAAGTGCTTTGTTTTATGAAAATGCCCCCCGCTATGATAAAAGGACTTGATTAAACAGAACAGAGCTTAAATTGGTAGTTTGGCTGCTGCTATACAGTATCACAATTTAAATGAAAAAATTAACAGTAATATTTTGTTAATATTTTGTTAATATTTAAAGAAGTTAAATAACGTAATTTATTTAAGATTAGCGGACTGTTTGAATCAGACCATCCTTTCTCGCGTAAGATTTAATGATTCGACCTAATTGTCATTTGGACGACAGGAGAGCCTCGTGCCTATTGAGCTCCATATAACCGATTTCAAAATTATTATGAGCACTTCTCCACTTATAACGTTATTGTAGAGAAGATAAGTACTCCACATTCTACCCGCGGAAAGTAATATATTTTCAGAAATCAACTCAACAGAGGGTCCAAGAGGACTCTTAATATGAGCTTCTATTTAAAAATGTTCTAGTGTAAGATATAAAATCATCGAGTTCATTAGAATGTGGACCAGTAGGTCGAGAATTAAGGTACATATGGATTCGAAGTGCAATTACTAGTGACTTCTTCGAAAGTTTGAGTTAGAACGTCCCCACATTGATGTAAGTGGTGTTTATGCTATGCCCCAACTCTCGATCAGCACCTCGGAAAATCAGGCCATTATCACCATAAATATGAGCAGGCACACCATGACGAGATGCAAAAGCGCTGATAAGCAGCTAAAATACCTTGGGACGTATAGTCTGAAACTAGTTACAAACGAATCGCTCTGGTAACACTGCAAACGAAAAGTGCAACGTAACTTTGATAGATTTTAGACCCTCTAAACAGTGCGAAACGAATTTGAAAGGGACTTGCAGAATCTGTTCCTGCATGAGTAAAGGTCCTACAATTGGTAGTTCTAAAGTTGGCACGAGAACACAAGTCATTTTTGACGAAACATTCTTTTTACAAGATTCCGACCCCCGATAATCCAGAATCCTGGACGTAGAATATATAGAGTCCATTGATCGTACCTGAAGTTTCTTAAGAATCCGATAGTTTTCTCCATTTTTCACAAAAAGCTTTGATAAAACGCTAACAAAATGCAGTGACTCTTATTAATTTGGACTAAATAGCTCAATCAGTGACCATATCTTGTAAAATGACATTTTACGTCACTGCATAATACATGAATTGTGCTTTAAAAGGTCTCGTTTTTTCCAAATCGACACATTCAAGAAGTGAAGGTATGGTGCTAGGAAAACTCACTGAATTACGTGACAACCAAGGTGTTCCTCACCACCAAAAGGAGTGATTTAGCAGTTGTTATTTTCTAAAATAGCCTTTGCCTTAAGAAAATAAGTCCCTCATCACTAGCCAAACGTTTGATAATTTACAATAAATTTGTTTATAAGTTTGGGTCTTTATACAAATGAAAGTTTAGAGAGAAGCCATTGGAAGTGTGACTAAAGCTTAGACTTATATTTACTTGTATTGAACATCCGATTTGAAGATGAAAGCATCTTGCGCCTCATAGTTGCATTGACGTAAGCTGGTTTTTCTCGTAGTAAGTATTGTAAAAAAGTTTACAAGGATCTTGATCAGAAAGAAATGTAAGTAGAACAGGATAACGCGTGAATGAGCGTTATCGCATATTTGAAGAACAGGCTGGCTTCCTTCAAGAGTAGTTGAAAATTAACTTCTGACCGATCGATATTGAGTAGAGAGACCACCCATGTTTCTCAACTGTTCTAACACTTATTTTTAGCCCCAAGATTGCACAAACACTTCCGAATTTTTTCACGTGAAACAGACGGTGAAGAATTAACATTAATGTTTTGCAGTTTAATGTTTTCAGTTTAACGAGAAGAAGTGGGGAAATTCGCTTGAAATGTCGCATGTAAGCGACCCAGCACCAGGTTTCCAATTTAACTGTAAAATCGCCACGTTTAAAATCGTTATATTTCCTTATTTTTTGCAATTTTACACATTGTTTTTCATGTTCACTGAACCAAATAATAAATCACCATACATCTCGGACAAGCCTCCAAATTTTAATTAGTGCTAAATATTCCTAGAAATAAAGATTCTTAAACTAAGGGAAATGTGCTCATTGATTTTTACTCACGGTTCAATCAACTAATGACATATTTATTAAACCCGTGTTTAATTGAAATTTTTAAATTGAAATGCTTTTGTAAAACGTCTCGTTAATGACACTAACTTTAATTTCGAACGAGATTATAATTTCAGTTGAAAGTTACATGCTACAGAGATGTAACTCGGGTCCCAATCTTTGGCTTACTAATGAGACGAACTCGTTACATAGGGGCCATGCATATACCACGTGGACAGATTAGGGGGGGGGGAGGGGGTATGGCAAAATTCCACCCTTGTCCACGAGAGGGACCGAGATGGTATATAGTGGTATATGGATCGCTCCAGGCAGATACACGAATTGCTAATCACTCGTTATATTCATATATTAGTACAACCCTCAAACATGAATTCTCTCGCTCTCTCTTTTCTCACCCGTAACGTACATAAAAATGAACTTAATGTATTTTATTTTACCCTGAAACGGTACACTTCAACTCAGCATACGCGAAAGGTACACTGTTGCGAATTGGGCTTTTTTGTAATGATAATATTATATATATATATATAAAGCGGAGGTGTGAAAATCTTGCCGAAAGCTGAATGGCACCTCGGTGAGGTGTCTAGGACAGTGACGCAGGGGGAGGCAATGAAGATGGATTCAGTGCGATGGATCGACGGAATCTCGATATCTTTAGGTAGACGGAGCGACTAAATCGCGACTTGCTAGAGTGCTACGGGGCGAGTGTGGCCCCTGAACGGGGTTACATGGCACGACTGCATGCTCTGTGGTGCAAGAAAGACCCGCAGCTATCGCACTTTTCGCATCAACGTCTGCGAAACGATGCCCAGGTACTCCAAAAAAGGGGCTACGTAAGCGGAACGCCTACTCTACCACAGCCAGAACAAGCCGGCTACAGAGAAAAAGAGGCGACACTAAGACCAACCGCGGGCAGGCATCCAATAGAGGAAGAGCTATGACCCGAAGAAACATCAACACCCAGGTTCCTCTCAAAGCCTAAAGATCTGGCTGAAATGGAGGACGAGCTTCGTGGACATTTTTCCGAAGAATCCGACCTCTGGACTATCAATTGTTGCGTGTATAATTCAGCGAGAGCTTCAGCCGATGCGAACCGTAAAACAAAACCAACGGTTGATCATACGATCAAAAGACGAATGCATCAACTCGCCATAAAGATAGACTGGGCAAAACAGTACTCGTCCCGCATTCAGTGTGTGATTGACTACATCACATATGGCAAGAATTTTACTAAGGTTCGAAAATTTGCGCGCACACTCCGAACCCGTTATCACACACTTAATAAGTCAAAGCTGATGACCATCAGGCAGCATATTGTTGGCAGAATATGGATACTATATAACGCTAAGAGAAGTCTAGAGCGGAGACACTGAGGAGGAGAAAAAAGTATTAAGAGATTTGAAGAACTATTCCGCTCCGGGACCAGATAGTATCAAGACCTTCTGGTGGAACAAGTTTCCTTCAACCCATCAGCATTTCGCCCGTATTTTCACCTTATATTTAAAGTCAGAAGAGCCAATTACGGAGTGGTTGGTGGAAGCGCGCACAATACTCCTGCCGAAAATAGGCACCTTAGCTTACCCGAAGAATTACAGGCCAATCACTTGTCTGAATACTGTATAAGATATTCACAGCTATCCTAAATGATAGGATTGTTTGGGCAATTGAATCTGTGTGGCAAGAAATCTATGAATAACGCGGCTCAAAGAAAGGCGTAGCAGGATGTCGGGAGAACCTGCTCATCGTTTCATGTGTCTGCAAAGGTGCAGAAAACTACTAGCGTGACCTATCGATGGTCTGGACTGATTACCGAAAAGCTTCCTGTTCGATCTCCCCTCGACTTCTCATCTGTCTTTTGGAAAGCTTAAAGGCTTATCCGAAAATCGTGAGGTGCATGGAGAGATTGATACCGCTTTGGAAAACCAGATTTACTATCTCATCTGGAAAAATCGTGTAACAACTAACAAAGTCACCTTTCAGAGAAGTGTCTTTCAGGGCTACACCATGAGCCCACTCCTCTTTTGCCTCACATTATTGCCACTATCTCTAGCACTTCGCCATTCCGACGGATACTTTTGCGGCAAACCTGCAGATCAAAAGTACAAGGTCACTCGTATTTTACATGCACGATCTTAAGATCTATGCTAAAAAAAAGAACAATCACTTCTAGCTCAAGGGATTGTCGAACGTTATCCTAAGAAAATAGGAATGGAATTTAGGTTAGGCAAATGCCCCAAGGTTTTTTTGAAGCGAGGAAAACTTAATGGTATTCCTGAAGACCCTGAGCTCGTCAATAGAAGCGCTATACACCTTTGCGCTGGAGAGACTTATACATATCTGAGCGTGCCACAGAGCCGCATTCAGGATGTGACATCTATAAAAGATACTCTCCGAAGCAAATACAAACGTCTCACCCGCAGATTTGGTCTTCCGAACTGTCGGCGAGGAACAAAGTATCTGCAACGATCATGCTTGCCGTCCCGGTACTACTCTATTCATTTGGAGTAGTTCCATGGACGAAGAACGAGCTCAGATGCCTTGATATCGGAACAAGAAAGGTTATGCACATGAACAAAAGCGTGCATCTTAAGTCTTCCGTTCCGCGAATGTACATCTCACGCCGTCTAGGGGGTCACGGGATATTGAGTCTGGAATGTCTTTACAACAGGATTATTCTGGGTACAGCACATAGAGTTGCGAATGGAAGAGACCCTCTTCTTAACATGGTCAGGAATCACGAAGAAGTGAGCAAAGGAGCCTTTCTGTACAAAGCAGCGGAGGAGGTTACTGAAACACTCGAACTTGACATCAGTATTAGGGGTGAGCAAAATGCATCAAATCTTATCTATCTCGAGTACTCAATCCTGAAAGCCCGGATTAAGAAAGCACGAAAGAAAAACTGTCCTGAACAGCTCCTCGATAAGAGGATGCACGGTATCTTCCACAGAAATGTGAAGGATCAGTCAATGTCCTGTGAGCTAACGTTTGCTTTCCTTATATCGCCCGGATTGAAGTCTGGTACGGAGGGTTTCATTTTTGCTTGCCAAGACGGTGTCAATTCCACCTTAACATACCGTCGCCACATTTTGAGCCAAGACATTCCCGATGATAGCTGCAGGGCGTGCTATGCACACCTTGAGCATGTAGCTCACATACTATCTAGTTGTCCAACTCACGCGGGAACGACCTACATTCAAAGGCACAATGCGACATAAAGAGTGCTTTATTACCATCTCTGTCACTCTTACGGCATTAACCTTAATATCGCTCCTCTAAATGCTTCTAGGGAAATTGAGTAAATTGTCGAGAATGGGAAGTGCCGCATATACTGGAAATTTATATTCTCGACAATTGTTTCTGTTGCTCACTCGAGGCCTGACATGGTTCTTCTTGAGTTCGAGAAGCGAACCATGTTCGTTATCGAATTTTTGGTACAAGCTGACAAAAACATCATAACCAAGGAGAATGAAAAGAAAGAGAGGTATCGAGACCTTATAAGGGAGTTGCAACGATTGTACCTGGAATATTCTGTTAAACGAATCGTCCTTATCATCGGCGCTTTTGGAGGTACCAAGCTTTCACTTGGTAATGGCCTAAAAAGCATCCCTGCGTGTCAACAATATGCTAAAACACTTGCGGGAAAAATGCAAAAGGCGTTTGTCCTTGGGTCGCTCCGTGTTCTTAGTGTACACGAGGCTTTTGCTGGATTGTCGTA
>NC_046661.1:2165601-2183862 GCF_010883055.1 Belonocnema kinseyi | reverse complement strand
TTTATAGATGTCACATCCTGAATGCGGCTCTGTGGCACGCCCAGGTATGTATAAGTCTCTCCAGCGCAAAGGTGTCGTATGGCGCGTCTATCAACGAGCTCAAGATCTTCAGGGATGCCATTAAATTTTCCTCGCTTCAAATAAACCTTGGCTTGAGGATGGCAGGGAGCTCATCAAAAATATAGTTACTACTTTTCTTTTTTGGCCGACAGAGTAGATTTCAGACCATGAGGTCAAATATACTCAGCTTTGTCACAACTGCGGAAATCCTTTATCTGAGTCTAATTGTCTCAATGTGCACAGCTGGGGGCCATTGAAGCCTTCGTATTGCCTTTACCTACGTTTTCAGGCACATATTATACTATTTTCTGGAACAAGCATGAGAAAGTCACTTTATGAAGCTTGTTTTTGGCCAATAAAGTAGCACTTCATATAGACAGCACCACGGTCGTATACACAGGTCCGGGGGCTGTCGTGGTGGGGGATGTTCCCTTACGTAAGCCAAAACGTTTCTCGATCCTGCCACCACGCGACATGACAGACTAATTGAGTAGTAAAAAATTTGAAAATGTAAACACGTTTTCGAGCTTCAAAATCGAAGTGACGCTGACACAAAAAAAATATTGATGTAGTCCGAAGTGCGAAGGAAACAGTAACAAATTTATAGGAAATATATCTACGTTCAAAGTGCCCAATGATCCTATACTCCGAAGAGAATGGGAATCTTGTGTGCCCCGTATTATTGTTTTCCGATCTACAGCACGTTTATGTGAAATGCATTTTTCCGATGAGAATATTATTAGAGAGTGCGTAAAATATGAATAAGAAGGCCGAAGTATCTATCGCGCTCCTTTGAATCATCCGCGTTTAAGAAATGGTGAGAAACCATCATGATTAAAACACTGATTTTATAACATTCAAATTTCAAATTAAACCGCCACTACTGTACTAATACGCCCCCTAGTGGCAACTTTTTGTATTAACCCGAAGCTTCCATAAGGGAACATTTTCCTCCACGAGTCTCCGGACCTTTGTATACGACCGTGGACAGCAATTTTTGCAGCAACTGTCAGATGCGCACTTCGAACTGCCTGGTAAAGACTTTAAACAACAGTTTTAACTCGTAGTTAGATGTGTGCATTTTAGCTATCGTAAAAAACGCGGACCGAAAACAACCTTCAATATGCAAAGTTTTCATGCCTGGCGGGAAAAAAACATCATATGAGATGTATGCAAACACTGTTTTTGGCTCGAATAATTTTTGTCACCTCGAGCCCTTTGCCGCATACCACATAATATTCTGTTTTTTCTGTATGTATTGTATTTACTAATTTTTTAGCCTGAAATTATTAATACATGCGTATACAATAAAGAATTATTTATTTTACGTTTCAGCTCCGACTAACTTTATGATATATAGCAGTCGTAATTTAATTGGCCGGTTCCTACCCGACGTAAACGATTGTCCAGATGTTATACTTCGAGTTCAAGGATTGAAGAATATTCGGTCTATTGAGTTTGATCCAATTACTCAACAAATTTATTGGATTGATGGGCGTAGTTTTGCTATTCGAAAGGCCCTGGAAAATAAAACACACGCATCAGTCGTGGTAGCAGGTGGATATGGACATACTTTTGATTTGGCTTTAGATCCCATAGGAAGACTTCTTTTTTGGTCATGTGCGACTCATGACGCTATAAACATCACCAGGCTCGATAATATTTCCAATGTGGGAGTTGTAGTGAAAGGTGAAGGTGAAAAACCACGATATATTGCTGTTCATTCGGAAATGAGATTACTTGTTTGGACAGATATCGGTGGAATGTCAAAAATTGTATTAAGTAAAATGGATGGAAAAGAAAGGAGAATCATTGCTTCTAATCTAGAACCACCCTCCAGCCTTACAATTGATACAGTCGCGAATCGAATTTACTGGTTACATGGAAAATACATAGAAGTTGCAGATATTACAGGAGCTAATCGTAGAATTCTTGTTAACACTGGTCAAAGCTCTATTGGACACTTGTCTGTCCTTTTTAATTATGTTTATTGGTACGACCGCAGCACTCAAACAATTGAACGCGTTGAAAAAAGTACTGGTTCTAACAGAAATATTATGATGTATCGTCTTCTTACTGACCTTATAACTATAAAAGCACCGGATGATCATGTCATGGAATCACATGTTTGTAGTCCTTCACACGATTACGGTGGATGTTCCCATCTTTGCATTGGAAATTCTGCTTTGCGATGTTCATGCCCCCAGTCTCTGGTTTTAAGTGAAGATGGAAGAACTTGTAGAGAAGCCCCTGCCTGCGGTGCAGAACATTTTACTTGTGCAGCACCAAATTCCGCTGTTGCTCAAAAGTGCATTCCTTCTACATGGAAATGTGATGGCCAAGACGACTGTCCTGATGGTAGTGACGAATTGAGTTGCCCAGCTTGTGGGCATGACCAGTTTAGATGTCAAAATGGCCAGTGCATCGGTAAGCAATACAAAATTATAACTATGAGAGAGAAGGATCGCTGCAAATAAACATTCATTTGTTTTTCAAATTTAACCTAAGTTATTCAAATAAATAACTATTTTGACTATAAAAAACAATTTTTCGTGAAATCTCTGACTTTTATTTCATTCTAAAGTCTGTACAGTTTTTAACATGCAAATAAAGTTACTGGTCGACATAAGTGCCGCGCCAACAAATCCTTTAACTGTTTCAACTTTTTTTATTCGAGATTCGGAAGTTATTCAATAAGGCCATTAAAATCAACGTTCGGTTTTTTTCGCTGATTGGTAGAAGAGATTTAACAACTCAATTTCCTTGTAAAAATAAAAATATTACGAATTTATTTTTCAATTTTTTCCGAAATGAAGTATTTAAATCACATTTTCTTTCATCAATGTAAACAGTATGTAATTTATAACTGAAAAATGCAATCTTTTGTATATTATGCAAAAACTCTATTAAGCAAATTGTGGCGTAGCGGTAAAACTAATATTAATTTATCTGCCACTGTCATTAATTTGGGTCGAAAATACATCTTTTGAGTTTTACATTCAAAACAGGATATAAATCTAGGAGAAAGCATACGAATATTGATAAAGGCACTTTAGACGCATCATGAAATAAACCAATATTTTTCCATCTCAAAACAGTTTTCGTATCAAGATTAATTTCTGTGTTTTTATATCCATTTAAAAAATATTTACATTCCATTTTGTGGCAGTCATATTTGAAAAAAACGACAAATCTCCAAATGTACAACAGTAGAAAATATATATCAGTATATTCAATTTAAATTTCTTTTAGTGCTCGTATAATGATATCACATTAAATTACATTCACACATTCTTCACGATACTTTAGCATCTTTCTGATTTTTTGTGTACTTTCTGTTGGATTGGCAACATTCCACAATTATATATGTTTTCGTGCAATAGTCTACTAATCTTCAGTTAGGTACAACTCATGTGAAACGCCCCATATTTTCACCGAGTTTATATAAAAATTCTGTCTATAATTGAAGATTTAAAATCCGGATCTTCAACTTAATTCAATTTGAATTTTTTTTCACACAGATGGAAGCTGGGTTTGCGACGGAATGGCACATTGCTCTGATGCGTTTGACGAGGCAAATTGTTGCCGACCAGAACAGTTTCAGTGCAAGGTCACGGGCATTTGCATTTCCAAATCTACTGTCTGTGATGGTTGGGAGAACTGTGCAGATGGAAGTGATGAGAATACTTCTGCTTGTGCCTCTGCAAATAATCGTCAACGAGATTCAAGACTGGTATTCGACTCGGGAAAAAGTACCTATATCGTCGTAATTTTAGCAGTGTTGCTGGTTTTGGCCGGTGGAGGAGTTTCTGTTTACTATTGTCGTAAAAGAATTTCAGCTAATAGCGATCTACCAGATATTCTACACGACTCCGCAGGAGATCCACTTTCTCCGAAACCAAGTCGAATTGTTAAGCCCATGTCTGCACAAAAGAATAGCAGGAAGGAACTTAAACCTGGATTGGATACAATCAGAATGTCCGCTTTAAATGGAAGCAGCATAATATCAAGCTACGATCGCAGCCATATAACAGGTATTTATTATTATAATCGATGAATCTGTCTTCTAAAAGAAATTTCAGGCATGTTCATTTTGTAAGTGGACAGCTCGAAAATCAAATATTAATTGAGTATAAAATGAGGAGGATTGCATAGCGGAAAACTTCATGGATACAATGAAACATTGGTACTTTCATATCACAAGTTAATTTATTTTCATGATAAGTATTTAAATCCCAGTCACGTTAGACGCATAAGCAACCCCTTAGCCAATCATACGAACCTAGAAGCGAAAGACTGATCTCCCGGTCTCTCTCTCTTTTTTGTCTCTTCAATATTCCTCTTGTTCTGGCTTTCGACTTTCTCCCCTTTTTTGCTCTCATGTCTCTACCTTTTTTTGCGACAGGCCTCACTAAAAACAATGGAACTTTACATTGTATATTTTCTTCTATTGCATTCGGAATCGAGGAATCGAGAACCTTCTAAAACTCGTTTCCGCGAATATTTATTTTTGAGCTCGTGCTCTGATGGGTTATCTTTCATGAGGCCCTCCCCTTTCCAACCGTCCAAATGCGCTTGCGAGCGAATGTGAGAAAATGTTTTAGTCAGCCTAGTTCTAACAAGCAACGTGTAAACGTAAACTGAATACACTTATAATTATTGAAATATCAGTTCGCTTATTGTATGTCGTTTATCCTTTTCCCCACAGATTACATCATTAGAAGTGGGATTAGCGAGAGTCGGGAACGCGGATCGAACAAGAGTAAATTTTTAGTTTTTTCCGTAGCTATGTGCCGAACGGACCGTGAATGCGTGATTTGCTTTGCCGTCCTTGCTTTGTATAGTTGAAAAGGGATTTCGGCATGCGTGAGTTGAAAATTGTGCAGCTGTGCACGTAGAAGTTTGAATTCTCTGTGCGAGACAAAGACAAAATCGGTCGCTGTGTGCATACCCATTTTCTCTGTGTAAGATAATACGAAAATTCCATTGCTTTGTGCATAGCACCTTTGGTTCTTTCGGTGTGAGAGGAAAAGAAAATTACAGGTGAAAGTTTTTGTGTTTTTTCTTGGAAATCGTGTGTCGAGTTCTGAAAAAATGCTTCCAAGAGACAGTGATCATAACGAATACATATTGGTCGAATTAAAATAATTTTTGCGCTTTAGAGGTCTGTCAATTTCGGGTAACAAACCAGAGTTGATAACTCAGTTGACAGCATCGATTCGAACATCTGGGATGCTCTGGACGCATAAGAACATAGGATATCTGAAGAGCAGATACTCGCAGAAGAGCGAGCTTCTGAAAACAAATAGCTTTATATGACCAAAGAGGTCTAAATGAACTAAGAGCTTTAGAAGAACAAACAGCTTTAGATGAGCAAAGAGCGTTGGATCAATAAAGGTGCGAAGACGAACGAATAATTGCTGATGTGCAGAGAAGAAACCGAAGCTGCATAACAGTACGAGAATCGCGTCGATGATCCCAGCAAAGATATAAATAACGCCAATGTCTCAGCTGATATGGAACGGGAACGAGATCTTTTGAGATGAGAGCGACAGATTGGGGCGGCTTCGCCAGGGGCATCATTGGCCGCTGCCTCAAATGGTTCATCCTCGTCGAGTGGTTGAATTCGGATGATAAAGACCTCCTAGTTGAGTTACACGGCACCGAAAATACTTTCTTGAACTGGAAACAACTGCTATTAGCCCTAAAGACGGTTTGCGATCTCGGCGATAGGGCGACTAAGGTCCTGATTAGCTCGCGTTTAAAAGGCAGAGCTCTTAGCTGGTTTCACTCGAGGGCAGAGCATTTGTCATTGAGTATCTCAGACCAGTGAATCATTCGCAAACTATTTCCATGAGAAAATTATCCTCGCGAACCGTGTACCAATCCTCGACGAAGATCTAATCGATTATTTGGTTGACGCAGTGAACTATAAACTATTACGAAACCAAGTTCGTTTAATGAACTTATAATCAAAAAAGGACTTGCTTAAGGAATTCGAAAAAATTAGTCTCTCGGACAAAAAAATAAGTGACTCAAAAACCTTATACTGGAACGTGTGCTGCCAGTTAAATAAAACCTTATCATAATGGCGGCAATTAAATTACATGTGATGATTATTTTTGAGCATTCTATTTTCTTTATTTCGCCAGGATGGCTCAACGTGATGACGGCCGAACTGTGCGACATAGTTTGTATTTACATTTCTCGAAGCTTCCCGAAACAGGATTTTACCAGAAGTCGAGAACCTTCTAAAACTCGTTACCGGGAAGATTCAGTTTTGAACTCGCGCTCTGGTTAGTTATCTTGCATGAGATCCTCCCCTTTTCAGTGATCGAAACGCACATGCGAGCGAGCGGAAAAAAACAGGCCGAGTCAAGCAACGTGTCAATGTAAACTGAATAAGCTTATAATTACTGAAATATCCGTTCGCTTATTATTTCTCGTTTATGCTCCTCCCGATCGACTACAAAATTATGTTTTTGCTACAAATTTACGTACTTAAACTTTCTTTTATAGACTGGCCATAAGTGGAATTAGTCTATACTCTGCAATGCATGCTTGCAATTGAGATAAAAGTTTGTTAAGTCTTTTTAAATGTTATTCTTCATTTTTACCCGTTATAATAATATTGTCTATAAAGAACCAGATACCCTCAATACCACGTAGATCTTGTTCAATTACCCTTTGAAAGGATCCTGGGCCTGTTGATTTTATATTGAAGTAGCCCAAGAAGCGTATTAATGGTTACATATTTTGCACTAATTAAAGCATCCTCGGTTGCTGTAGCGATTAGTCGAACCTTATTAGATGTTGTTGGTTTTGCTTTAAACACCTCGAATTTTCTATTTTCGTCAAATAAAACAGTAATGAATCGTCCCATACGTGCTTCAATTTCTGCTGTGAATTTAGATCGCACCGCTTCTCTTTTCAATTTCTTAGTAAATTCATATATATACTTTGACTGTGTTCGAGCTTTAATTGAGGAAATTTACTTCGTTTTATAGATATATTAGTAGTCGGTATTACTTTCTCCTTAAGTAGTTGGTGAAGGTCCGGTTAGTGGTAACAAAATTGCATATTGTCCAGTATTCACGCGCTCTTATTCGATTGATACATAATCGTAAAACTCATGAATTTTTCGGTATTTTTAAACATAACCAGCTCAAGAATGGTTATTTCTTATGTGGATAAGCGGCAAAATTGCAAATTATAGTCACATATATACACGCTTATTGCAGGACCACTAGAAAAATTTCCCGAGGTCGCTGACTCATGTTAAGGTGACAGATAATCATAAACTTCAAAAAGTATTATATACTTTTTACTAATATAAGTTCAAAATTATTATTTTTAATTCAGATAAAGAATGTAAGTTGTGTATTATATTTTGGTCTTGAGTATTTATCTGTTACTTAATAATATCATTAAATATTTTGCTAAATTGCCTTACGAAAAATTACGTCTTAGATCTTGAATTGATGTTCACTTTCGAAAACTAGAAATATGAATCTGCTCTTGAATTGCGCTCTAAGGAGACCGTCTCTTTGGTCGGATCAGTAAGCCTGAACTAGCTAAAGCAGTCACGTCCTTTTACGCACTCTAAACAGCTTGAGTGTGACATGGAAGGTCAAAAACTTCCTTGAAGAGTAGAGCATTTCTCTTCCTCTTTCAAATTCTGCAAATCTTTCGTCATCGATTTGGTTAAAGGAGGTTCTGCCACGACGCAATTGTTCCATTCAATGAGTTTCACGTAGAATTCTTTGGAATCTCGAATTGTCTGAGTATCTATCTGACGTAATTTTTGCCTTTCATAACAAAACATTGAAAGGAGAAGATTTTCTGGGTGAGCGAAATATCCATTATTTTGGATTACGTTATCAATGGTATCTCGGAGATCATCTTTAAGGTACCTAATCATTTTGATACTTGTCCACAAATGTTTGGGAGCGTCTTTGATAGTTAAATCGCACTTGATTTCAAAGCACATGGAAACATAAACGCGCATGGTGAAAGTGACAAGAACTAGCAATTTGAAAGAGGGATTTTCTGTTCCGATATACTTTCGGAGCGTTCTGCTCGGTCTTGTGAGCCACCTTGCATTCAAATTCATAATTGGTAAATATTCGCATAACGTTAAAGATTCACCGATAGGACCAGAGTATCTATGAGGTCAAGAAGTTTTACCATCGAGTTTCTAAAATAAATGCTTAAATGGCAATTCATTTCCATGAAGCCCACAAACAACCTATTGTAACGATCTTTCTAAAGACCTCTCAAATTTTCTTATAATGGCATTGCTTTTTCCAATATTAGTAGAGCACCCAACGCATCCGACACAATCTAATTCAGAGAGGTCCATCGCTTTCTCTAAGAAACAATCTAATATAACACTAAGGTGCATTCAGCATTTGATGCTGATGGAGTTGTATGTCCTCAGTATAAACTATAAGGTTCTTGAATTAAAGATATTTGCTCTTCTACCTTTGATGATTGCCGCAATATCCCGTCATCTGTCGCCTTGAAAACTTTAGTCTGGTCCTTTCTACCGTCAAAGTAAAACGCTTTCATTTTAGAACCTGACGAAAAATCTTCCATTTGCAGTTCTTGACGAGTTTTTTTCCTTTCACGATACACTTTACCCTTGTTAAACACTAGGTATTTAATTCACGAACGTATTTACTAATATCGCGCATAATTGAAGAAGCCAATGCCGCGGCAAATCTGTTTCCCTCTTCGAATCTATCACAAACTGTCGCAAATATGGGTCACTTTATTCTGGTTTGTCCTTTTATGGAGTGCAACCTGGAATCCAATCTTCTTCCTTATCTTCCTCTTTAGCCGCATCATCGTTTTCATCCTCACATGTGTCATGGTTTGAGGATTCTCCAATTAGAATGTTGCGAACGTTGTGCAATGGAATTTCCAGTTTTTGTCGTTTTTTTTTATAGATTCTTCATCATCGATATATCGAAAAGTCCTCGCGTTTTGAAAAAATTTAAGTTGCCCAGGAAGATTAGGTTATTTTGGTCTCTAAAATATGACTTTTTAAAATTGGAAACTGCACTATGACTGCTTTCGATCATTTTCAGTATTCTTTGATCTAAAATTATTGGTATCGAAGTTTTGCTCCAAACAGTTTTTACTTTTACCAGTACTAACCTTGAAATCACAAAAAAGATGGAAAGTTCTTCTTTTTTCATACAACTTTTCAAACATATTTAAGCATACTCAAATATGATCAATCGGGATTACTTATAAAATTATAGAACGTTTTCCAAATTAGAGAAGTGTGTTAATAGAGGTTCTATGTCAAATTTTATTATTTTGCCTTATATTCCGATATTTATGTTTAAAATTATGGCGTGAGATCATAAAATATTTTTAATACCGACTATACTGAAAATGTACATCTGACAATATGCGGCAGGCCTTTCAAGAGAGGGGAGTTCGATTCAATCACCACATGTTTGAGTTCCAAGAATCGTGATAACTGCACAAAAAGTGATTTGGGATTTTAACCCCACCACCAACCTCCACTCGCTGCTGGAAAGACTTTGTGGTTGTTCGTGGCGCGTGCCACGTGACGTACATGGCAGAATTCAGTACCGCAGATAACTTTTGAAGTTGGTGCTTTAAGACGACTAATTTGAAATGCAATAATTTTATTCTAATGCTGTGAAATTCAACTAGAAATGTTAACTGATATCCTGAACTTGAAAAATTATATCTTTTTACGACAGGAAAATTATTTTATAAATATTTCAACAATTTCAAAATATGAATAGTTAATGTATTATTACATTTTACTTTACAATCATAAATAAAGGAACTCGATAAGCGCCATAACTTTAAATAGGTGTGTTGCAAGATCCTGATTTCAAATAATTTTGACTATTTCTTTGTCAAGTGTAAGCTAATATTAAAAAAATGTTGAAATCGTTGCCCTTCAATATTTAGAAAAGTTTATATATTGAATGTGAATTTATTGCAATACAGTAATGTAGTGTGGAGAATGTAATTGCCCCTTTTATTTCATATTCTAGCGGAATTAAATAGTTCAATAAAAAAGGCTTTAAAATTCTCGATTGCAATAAACTTGTTGGAGTTGAAAATTTTGCTGATTTTCCTCTCATACAAACGGGTTATGCAATTAACATGTTTCACGTTAATTACATTCTTTGCGCTTTGATTGTAACTTTTGAAATTTATTTAGAGATCGAAATTACAAGAAGTAGATTTAATATCTAATTAATGCTAATAAGTTAGACAACATTTTTTAACGAAATTAATTAGCATGTTTCAAATTGTAACCAACTTTTACCCGACATTTTATGTACAAAATTCATTGTAATTATTATATCAAAAAATTATATTCCGAACAACTCCTTTTACAAATTATTTTTGATTGAAGGTTTAATATTTTAAGAATTTTTCAGAATAAACCTATTTTCCATGAAACTATTGGCTTCGAAGATTTATTTCCAACTTTCTTCAAAGAAAATATTGTGTACTTTGGTTATATGTAAAACTTATGCATTCTTTTACTGCTAATATATTAATTGTTTAAATTCCAAATTACTGCATTTGACTTTACATTCAGTCGCCCTAAGACACCTTCCGGGGTACTGCGTATCTACAGCACTGGATTTATCCCTTCCATTTCACTGGTTATTTGAATTAAAAATAACAACTTGTATCCTTGACTAATAGGACTAATAGGAAATCTGCCAAATTTCGTGAATTTCATTATTATCTGTCAATTTATTAAGAACGCGCGAATACTGGACGTTATTCTATTTGGCCTACACAAACCATGTATATATTTGGATGCAATATGCTTTTTCTACCGCTTGATGATGAGAAATCTACTGTTATTCCCTATTTTGGCATTACCTTGCGAGAACTGTAGACATTTTTTTTAGAACCCAATTTTTTGGGGGTTATTTGGCACATACCAGAAACTTTTTAGCCCTAACCAGAAACGATTGCAAAATATTAAATTTTTTCAATACGCCCTAGCATACTTCCTTGTCCAATTTTGTCAAAAACACAGCTGCCTTCATTTTGAAATTTGTAACACCCGCTACCAATTAATGTAATTTCAAGCGTTTAATATACTCATCTAAATCATCGCTTTCTCGCTCGAACTCTTCAAACATATTTAGTAGTGATGTAATTTCGTCGTCAATAACTGCTATGAGTTTATTTTCAATTTTTCACTTCACTATCAGTATTTCCCGGTGATTCACAACTACTTTCATTACTATTAGAAACGGTCTCGGCCTTTGCAACTCAACTTCTTGCTTTTTTGTGCAGTTTATTAGCGGTTTTAGACACATCAATCTATTTCATTGAATAACTCGATTTTGTTTAACCTATACACCCACGATACACTGATATCACTCTTTGAACTTTTACTATCTGATTTTTTCCGACATGCGAATATTTTTACACGATTACTGTTAGTAACGCACTGAATAGGTTCACGTTTTTTTCTTCATCGCTACTGTGATAAATCTTAGGATTGAGATGAAAAAACATATCTTGAGTGGATAATGTTTATTATAATGCCAGTTAACTCAAATTAAAAATGAGATTTAAAAGCTTGTTTGGTATAAATTTTTGTATATTATACTAACATTATGGAAGCTTCATACAGGACGTGTTTATGATATTTATTATTTATTTTTCTACAAAGTTTTTATTTATGACTTGAATTAAATTTATAGGTGCCTCGAGTTCTACGCGCGGCAGCTCTACAGGCGGGTATCCACAAGAAACATTAAATCCACCTCCTAGCCCTGCAACAACAGCTAATTCCACAAGATGTTCAAGCAGCAACGCTTCGAGGTGTAGACCATACAGGCATTATAGAAGTATGAATGCGCCACCACCGCCAACCCCATGCAGTACAGATGTCTGTGATGAATCTGATAGTAATTATCCTATACGATGGAGATATGAAGCAGAACCTTTTCCTCCACCACCCACACCAAGATCTGTTTACCACAGTGATGTTGCGATAAGTTGCCCACCTTCGCCAAGCTCTAGGTCATCTACTTATTTTCATCCTTTGCCCCCGCCGCCTTCACCCGTTCCCTCTTTAAAAAAAAAAGACTATTGAGATCTAAAAATTTTAGTAGCTACCCATAAGGCTTAATTTTAATAAAAAAATATCGAATAGATCGTATTATATAGAAAACCAACCCAATTTTTTTATCACGTTACATATCACAGTTTAGGATGTATACACTTTTTTAAAATGAACGCTTACGCCGCTTATTTTGCGAGTGGTAAGTTCCCGTTTACCCACCGGAGAAAGAATTATGTGGTGTTTTAGCAATCATGGAACGTATAGGAACTCCTGCCATCCCTATGGCTATTAGCTAAATCCCATGGACCCACTTGATAACCTAACGTTACTGCCATATGCAAAAACGCGCTCCTAATCCAGGAACTTGGAAACTTTATAAACCTAAAAATTCAATCTTACGTCTAAGAGAAACGTTTGTTTGTCAAAGTTGTCGAAAAATATGTTAAATTATTGTTCCGAAATGGATAAAAATGGGGGAGACCCCTTCCCCTCCCAGGACTCCGTCCTGTGGCGCTAAATTTTAAATTTCTCGAAAAGCCCTAAACAGGCATTTGTTATCTATATTATGGTGAGCTCCTTTTCAGAATTAAACTCCATCTATATTTCATTAGACACATTTACATTAGGATAACTCAATTTTCTTATGCATGATAACATTTGTTATAATCTAAAATATAATCTGATTTATTTATTCTAAATCTCATTGCTTCGAGGTAAATTAGGTGATAAATAAAGTAAGTAAATAAATCCGAAGAATGTCTTGTAACACTAGCTAATTAATGTGGAGTATATTGATAGAAATGATCAATGATCCCGGTGGAAAGGTGAGAATTTCACATAGGAAGCCATATAAGCATAAGTTTATAGGAAACAGACAGAAATTTTGCGCACAAAAGAGGGAATTAGACTTTTTTTTAAGTGTTAAATGACTTCTCAAGTATCTACACATATTGAGCATTAGATGGGGTGTGCAAACAACTCGGAAGTTCGAACGAGTGCAGTCGAGATTGTTCGGTTTTGAATCGGTTCAAACTTAGCTCAATCGGCTTTAGTCGGGTTGATAGTTTTCCTAAAATTTCAACAATTATCAACTACTCCAATCGTTTTGATTTCCTTAAAAGTTTTAAGTTCACGTGCGATTTCAAGTTGCTAGAAGCTTTATGTTATCAAGATTTTTAGCAAACCGGTTACTAGGGGGTTTTCAGGTTTCTGATCATAAATAGGTAAAAAAATCGACATTTTTTATCCAAATTTTCCAAACGGTGCTTTTTTCGAAATAAAACAAAAATTCGTCGATTATGATATAAAACCTTTGGCGACCAATGTTTAAATGTTGATGAATAATCACCTTATAATGGTCACTTACCATTTGCCTAATACAAAGTCGAGAATTTGAAAAATATGATAAAAAGAATTGGATTATAATTCTAAATATTTAAAAATATTAAATATAACAACGTCATGACCATTTATATCTGAAATAATCACAAATCGATGAGTTCGTGTACGTAAATTTTATGATTTCTTATTTTAAACTATGTGTATAATCGTTTGGATCTTACCCTTACTTTTGTTTCTCTCGATCGCCAGAATAACAGGATTATCTAGGGAGCAAACCCCCTCTATCTCTGTAGTCCCTTTCAAGCTTCGGAAAAACTCGTATCGCTGCGCTTTTTTCACAAATAAACGTAAGTTTTTCACAAATTAATGTAAAACAAATGGATTGGGCTAAAAGAATCAAAGGTAATATATCAGATTTCTCTATAATATACAAAACAATGGTATGCGATAACAGAACGTTTAAAGACAAAAAAACTGAACTCATGAGGTTATAGGCCTCAAACTTTAGAAAAGCAGCAGCAATAAAACCTATTTTAAAGACAAATGTTAAAAACTGGATTTTAAGGTAACTTTTCTTATCAATCTCTTTAGTTCAGGCTCATCTACAGTCGGAGTAACATATTTATCTATATTATTAATTAGAAAAACACATTCATGAATTCATCCATTTTTGATTATTGCAGATTTAAATTGTCACGACTTTGTTATTTCTAATGTTTTTAATATTAGGCATTATACGTACTCCGATTACTTTGATCGGATTTTTGGACGTGGTCTTGAAAAGAGACTGGTGCCAGTCTGAAATGTAGACTATGTAAATGACTTTGTAAATATAAAATTTCGATTTTCAAGCCTCTAAATTTATTCACCATATTAGTTGATTATTTTGTATAGCTCTATAATGTGCAAAGATTCATCAAAATCGGCGAATGATACCATCAACTTACTTTTCAGTCTTTCATGACAAAATTGGTTTCAGAATTAAATTAATACCCCTCTTCTTATGTATTGAGCTATTGATCATTAGGATGCTCCTTCTTCTACTTTTTTTGGAAACGATCTGCTCCTACACCTATACTTGCGTTCACATCCAGTTTGTCTTCAGTAAATATTTTCGGATGCCCCCTTGTTATTTTAAGCCAAGGAAGATATGAAGCGTACTAGGCATTTTTGGGAAAAACAATTTTTTTATTTTTACAATTTAAAAACTCATTAAGAAAATCATCGCAAAATATGAATATCAGTTCATGGTTTAAAATTTGTTTTCTTCCTGAAATCTATAACTTCAACATTTTATTCTTAAAACTGTTTGTTTTAGTTTAATAACAATTTAAAGGGAATGTTCCATGATAATATCAAGGTTCGTGATTTTAAAGTAAAGAAAAATTGATTTTCATCTCTCAAATTGAAGAAAAATAATTTTTGACAATGAAAAATATCATTTTTTTTAAATGACTCCAAATATGAATAATTGTTCGTAATTCAAAATTGTTAATCAATTATGTATGTATATAATACATTAAATTAGCATTTACTTCAATATTGCTGCTGAATTAGAAACAAAAATTTAAAAAAATAATATGTTGGAGCTCGTTAAACTAAGTCCTATTTTAGCCGATTTTTATCGAAGTTTTATATTTTTGGGAAAGATTGGTTGAAATACATTAGATAGGCATTTGGTAAAAGTATATTTTTATAGATTTCAGGAAATAGAAAAGTTCGGATCGTGAAGTACTGTTCATATTTTGCGTCATTTTCGAGAATAATGAGCTTTTTAACCATTAAAAATAATTTTTCTTAAATTTTAGAGACAAAACAAATTTTTTATTGTTCTGATGGTCAGAAACCTAAATAATCTTATGAAGCATGTTCTTCACCTTGTTACTGAACTAAAAACAAACTGGAGTATCTTTAAATACTCAATATAATTCTTTCATCTTTTCGCACTATTCCTATTAAATAGGATCTGATTTTCTAAAAAAATATGACTAAATGAATAAACATTCAAAAAGCGAGTATTCTTTTTTTGATTAGCGTTATTGCACAATAATTTGTTATTACCATAGTCTAATTTTATTAAGCAGCACAATTATGTAGTAATTTTCGTTTCCCTTATTTAATATAATATACAAACGCTCTCTTATTTTTGTTTTTAAAAGAATGGGTACCCCTAAAATATTACCCCTTGGTCACATTTTGTATTCTGGTGATGTAAAAAGATGTTAAATAGGAGCTCCAGGTTTATAATGCTTAATATTATTTTTAATATAAAATGGCCACTACGATGATTTACTTATTATACTTGCGAAATACCATGCAGCGTTGTGTTTTTAAACATTTTACGTATGTAGGTTATTATTTTTTTATTAACCCAATCAAAAAATGCTCGTGAACATCCATGCATTTATTTTAAAATGAATTATTCACTTCTTTTATTGATATTAAAAGAGTTAGAGGTCGCCGAATAGACCCAGTTTGAAGTTGTGCACCGAACCTAGGCTCAATTCTCTCGTAGCGTAGATCCGACGCATATGGAGAAGTGGTTTTCCGCAATGAGGGAGCCGAGCCTGGACACGGTGCGTAAATTGAGACTGGGCTTGTACGCTCTCTGTGTATGTTGCAGTAAATGATGTTTAGTTTATGTTATGTTTAGGTATCTGAGAGATTCCTCAGAATACAGGACGTTTCGGTTACTCATTGGTACTCCTTTTCAAATTGTATTAAAATGATACTCATAATATTAAAGATTTATATGCATATATGTGTAGATCCTAGATAATACACGTGTATGGCTCGTTCCCGCACGACTTTTTGGCAATAATTCGCCGTGTTCGCCATTCTGAACTGCTAGAGACTGGAAGTTCGACAGAAATACAGGCATCGGTGCGACACTAGGGTGACCCTTATTTTTCATTTTTCGAATTTCTTTATTCTCATCCCCCCCCCCCTCCAATTTTTGTTCGAATGTCCAAAAAAATCTCAAAATTTAAGCGAAATAGATATATATTTTGGGGTCGCGCAAAGACCATGAAGTTTTATCGTGATTTAACATGGGAAAAAGTCAGCTTTTTGTAAATCTAATGATTAAACGGGATAATGCGTTACACATACTTCCTTATTTCAGTATATTGCTCAGAATTTGTTAGAGAATAAAAATCAATCATAAATTTTGATGACGAATGACGAAGCCATGCTTATGGGATGCCAAAGAAAACCCCATAAGTAACAAATTTGAATTTTACGTAATATTGCGGATTATTAACGTTGTATGAATGTTTTTCTTATAAATAATTTTTAAACTGTAATTTAAGAATACTCAGTCACCTGTTAGCTAATTTTCAATTGTTTAAACATTTGTTTTTTAGGTACATCGCGAAATGAACATTTCTTCAATCAATAATAACAATTAAATAATTCTACGATTATTTGAATACTATTTGTATGTTCAAGTATATGGGACTTGCGTCGAAGAAAGGGGGCTTACTCTGAAAATTGAGATTTTTCAGAGCGAGCGATCGAAGTCGACCCGATAGATGCGACTTTTATGAGAAAGGGAAGCCTCACGAAATGTTCCCTCTGCACTTACCACTGCATTCTCACGGAAAGAGATAGGTCGTACACGCGGTTCACGGACAGGGTATAGATGAGACCGGTATGTGTAGTGGTGAGTGTTGGGAGGTGTTTCATGGAATCACAAACGAAAGCCCAATTTCTCGGGTACCTAACAACTCAATTATTAGCAATAATAACGCTCGGAGATTTTTTCGGTGGTTTCTTTAAAAGGAGCAGCTCAACAACAATCGAAATGTGTAAAAACCTCGATTTATATTTTTTTAGAGTAAGCAGGAGAAGCATTTGATCTCACAAAATTTTCTAAAGCATTACATATTTTAGCACATATTTGTTTCCTAGGAACGCTTGTAATTTTTTTTTAAATTCTAAATTATTAAAATAATTTTATTTTTGCCGTTTTTCGAAAAACTAAAATAATTTTAGGTATTTTATGTAAGAATACTCATAAATGTTTAAACAAATTGAAATTGCTTAAGAATTTTTTTAAAACTATTTTTCTGTTTCTTTTTTTTTTGCGGATGGAGAGGACAAAAGGCCTTTTTTCAATTTTTCACAGATTTAATTGATATAAGTTATTTATTTTGCATAAAATCGGTAAAATAGAATACATTTTTTAAACCATTTCGGCTTGTTTAAACGTTTAAGAGTATTCTTAGACAACAAAGTATTACCTAAAAATACTTCAATCTTTCGAAAAATGGCTAAAGTAAAATATTTAAACAAAATAAAATTTGAGTAAACAATTTAGATGTGTTTAAACTTTCAAGAGTATACTTTGAAAATAAATTAGTACTTAAAAAATTAAAATCTGTTAATTTTGTTACGCGTCAAAAGGCAACCAAATTAAAAAAATCACCTGCTATTAAATATAAAAAAAGTTATAAATAAATTCACTGCAAGTGTGGGCTTGAGATTGTAAATCTCCAATTTCCGAGGTGAAGTTGGCCGACTTATTCTCGAAAAACGGAAAGCCGGAATTCCAAACCACGCTTAAGGATTAAAAACGATGGTCGTTAAAAATGCGAAAACAACAAAATCGCTTTACTTTAAAATGTCCATTGTTTATTATTGTTAAAGTTTATGTTTTTTCGCGGAGATACGTTCGATCTTTATTACCGTGACGAATGTCAAGTTTCCCAGACCCAGTGTGGGTCATTGGCGTAGGCATTACAAATTCTTCGTGGTGCATT
>NC_046661.1:2150250-2165501 GCF_010883055.1 Belonocnema kinseyi | reverse complement strand
AATAAATAATGGATATTTTAAAGTAAAGCGATTTTGTTGTTTAATTTTTATAATCATATTCACCTTTATTACAACTTTCTACGATAATCAGAAGCTGAGAACTTGACACTGATTATGATTATTTATTGCAGAATACATCATTGTTTTAACTAAAAGTGGCTGACGCCAATTCTTTGCGCAAGACTTACTTTATTCGTGTACTGATTTTGAGCACACCTTCTTTTAAATTGCTAAAGATACAGCAGGTGATAGAAAAAATGGAAAAAAGAAAGGAAAATGCGAATAACTTGGTAAATATTAACATTATTAATTATATTAACAATTAAGAACTATAATTTTATTTTAATTAAAGAAGATGTATTTGTTTTGAAGAAATTATTTCTTCGGACCACATGCCTCGAATTTTCTGTTTTCTTGAATTCTGTATTTCAATCATTTATTTATAAATAATATTTAATCAAGTATTTCAACAAATTATGGAATGCACCTTATAGACCGTGGGCTCACAACGTAAATGGAAACGTAATACGGATAAGGCCAATTTTCACATGAGATGTTCGTCTGATGACGAGGAACGTAAAAATGGGTGCCTGGCAGGTGTGAGGGGATGCGTTTACCTGTGGCGACCTGTCAAAGGTGCAAATTTTTGGCAGTTAACTAACGTGTCTCGAATAAGGTTGAAAATTGGTGTACATGTAGGGGCTGACATTAGAAATAGCACCTGCCCATTGTCAGGCACTTACCTGGATGTAAAAGTATTGCCAGGCGGCTTCGAAGTCGCCTGAAACTCAGGCGAAATTTCTTGAAATTGATTTTACAGGAAAAAGTTTGAAACAAAAGTTGGCCCGCTCCCAGAGATGCATATTTTCATTGGTATATCATTTTTTGATAAAATTGATACATTTGGAGAAAACATCGATTAAAGAAATACCATAAAAATAAAAAGCCCTTTTTATTGACAAAAAGTGATTTTTGAAAATTATTAAAAGACAAAAGGTACTCTATTACAAGTATACTCCAAGATGAATAAGAAGTATTTGATCAAAATGTTAATATTTACCAAGTTATTCGCATTTTCCCTTCTTTTTCCCATTTTTTCTATCACCTGCTGTATCTTTAGCAATTTAAAAGAAGGTGTGCTCAAAATCAGTACACGAATAAAGTAAGTTTTGTGCAAAGAATTGGCATCAGCCACTTTTAGTTAAAACAATGACGTATTCTGCAATAAATAATCATAATCAGTGTCACGTTCTCAGCTTTTGATTATCGTAGAAAGTTGTAATAAAGGTGAATATGATTATAAAAATTAAACAACAAAATCGCTTTACTTTAAAATATCCATTATTTATTATTGTTACCCAGCGTGGGTCATTGGCGTAGGCATTACGATTGCATTTTTAATGCTATAGAACTGCATTAAAAATGCACCACGAAGAATTTGTAATGCCTACGCCAATGACCCACACTGGGTCTGGGAAACTTGACATTCGTCACGGTAATAAAGATCGAACGTATCTCCGCGACAAAACATAAACTTTAACAATAATAAATAATGGATAGTTTAAAGTAAAGCGATTTTGTTGTTTAATTTTTATAATTATATTCACCTTTGTTACAACTTTCTACGATAACCAGAAGCTGAGAACGTGACACTGACTATGATTATTTATAGCAGAATAAGTCATTGTTTTAACTAAAAGTGGCTGACGCCAATTCTTTGCACACGACTTACTTTATTCGTGTACTTATATTTGGGGTGCTGAGGGATGGAATGGTGGGTTGGAGATAACAGTTACTGGTGTAATTTTATTTTGTAGATACTCCTCTTCAATCCTTGAAAAATTTAACAAATTTCGTGCAGCCCTGAAGTATCAGTCCAATTTTTCGAAAATCCCAAATTTTCCCCTGTTAAATATATGGGATTTTCAAGTGGCCTGCGACTCCTGTTAAGATTGAAAATTAGGAAGATAAAAAGAAACCAATTGCCATTCTCCAGAAACAGAAAATTTTGGAGGTATATCTTGCCCTCTAGAGTTTTGACCATTAATAACCACTAAACTGTGTCATTAAAGTTTCGATTTATGATTATTTATATCTGTTTTCTACGATAATAATAACTACACAGTTATGTATCAAGGTACAATAATTTTCAAATTTCTTATCACATGTACACGTTTAATTCTGTATGTTATCATTACCATTTTGATGTGATTTAAAAAGGGCTTACGATGAGCTGTTGAAACATCACTGTATACTTATACTGAAGGTCACTTAATTCTATACAATAAAATACAGGCCAGTGTACATGGCCCCCACAAAGGGGTGGCTGGCCTGACTGCATTAAGAGGGTCGGGCACCGCCTGGGGCCCGCGGATCACCAGCTACTTTTTTTACAATATGAATTTTCAACCTAATAATCAGTTTAAAATGAGGAAAAATTTCTTTAGCACTTTTTAAATTTCCCTTGAATAAACGTGCAAAATTTACGCTTACTAAAGTAAAAAAAAAAGTATGTGGAGGGAGGGGCCCGTAAAATTTTGTAGACAGGGGGCCCTTATCGGGATATGTGGCCCATGATTCTATAGTAATTTTATGTACAGCAGAACTCTACCCGAGGCGCGTTATGTAATACTTGAGCGATCCCTAATCTAGAAAATTTCAAGTCTTCGACTTATAATTTATGGTGTGCAATTTTTGTGCGTTGTCTTAAAAAGTAAAATCGTCCAATTATGAATTTGAAACCCTAAGCTTCGTATAGTATAAGGAAACCTGATATGATTCTGGTTTGTATTGTGAAAATCGTCTTACTGATCAAATGAGAAAAAAGTACTTAATGTATAGTTGATCTCTATAGTTATGTTAACATTAATCCAGAAGACTGAAGGACTGCCTATATTTTTGTACTCTTAGATTTATATATCTCAACCCTGCTTGTAAATACTTGTATTATTGATCAATAAAAATAATAATTTTTTTTACAAAAAAATGTTGTGTAAAAGTATAGTTATAGCAACGCATGAAACAAGAATTTTCTTGTCGGGTTGTTTGACATAGAATTGAACGTCCTGATGCAAGAACAGCACATATCGACATTCAGAGACCTTCCCACTGCGGCTCTAACGTTTCTATATGCTGTTATTGTATTGTGACTCTGTGTGTAAAACTATACTCAGCAATAAACAGTGTATTTACTTTGCGCTACACGCATGTTTTTGTACTTCCTCCACATTTGGCACAGACCCTTTAAACTTAATTTCAAAGCATCGACAACTGTATTTTGGCGATTGTGGATTTTCTGTGATAAAAGTTCTGGCCTTCAACAATACATTCTCATCACTTAGCTCGTGCTTTGCACTCTATTTTGTCCAATGATGCAACGCAATGATATAAAATGTATAACACAATTAATTATATATCTCGGCCTGGGATTGCTTAATCAGGTATTGCAAAATATAGTACAAATTTTATTATCATGATTACTTTAATATTTGTTCCTTATTTTGCATTATATTTTATTCGTAGCTACCCTGAAAATATATATAATTTCAATAAATGTATATAATTATAATTCATAATATGCATTAGCATTAAAACATACGTATTTTCATTTTCTTATCTTTATAATAAAAAGTGCACTTTCTGTAAAAAAAAAACAATTTTGTTATTAAATATTTTATAGCAACTTGTGTTTTTTTCCATAAACCTAATTTGTTTATTTTCAATTCTATTTTTAAGATTTACACTAAAAATACGTAACTTAGCGTAAAATGCTTCTTAGACTTATAGATACAATGTAGGCGAAAATTTTTGTTAAATGAAGAGTTATTTTAACTTGCATCATTTGTCCAAAAAGTTAGTATTTTTATTACTAATTTTTTCTATAACAAAAGTTTATAACAAGTTTCTAGATCTTTTTAGTTTGAAATTTAACCTTTTCGTCATATCTAAAAATGATTAATAATACAGACCGCGCAAGTAACACTGGGCAGCATTATGGTCCACTATTCCCGGTCGCATACATTTTACTATAATCAGAAAAGGTCTTGATATTATATGATAGCATTATTTGATAGGTGATAGCATTGTAATTGATGTAATTCATATAATTAAATAAATCATGAATAATAGTTTCTTCAAAAACGTCTGCAGTTAGCACATAAAGATTATAGTTCTCAGAGTTTTCCAGGAGGAGGTTGCATGAGCAGTCGTTAATTCTCAGACGATTACCTGTGACCTCTTCTCTTTTTATTGAGCATGTCGGCGATGAATTTTGCTTCTGCACTGCTGACTGGAAGCTATAAGAATGCTACTTTATTTACTAAAATAAAATCAATACCCACCTTCGGTACTGAATCTTCCGGACCTTAATATCCAAGACCAAATTCTTTATAAGTATGCTAGACGCCAGACTTTCTACAGCCACTCAAAGACATCAAAAATTAAAAATACAAATATTCTACAGCAATACTTCAAAAGGCAAAGATTCTACAACAAAAGTCGACAAACGCAAAATTATACCGCAAAACTCAAACCTAAATCTAGATTTCCGTTAGATACAGTATACCGGATCAAAATTACGCTAGCTCAGTCCTGAAAATCTGTCTAATAGTAGGGGGGGGGGGGGGATCGTTGGTAAAAGGAACAAATTCCTGAATTCAAATATAATGAGCGTAGTCAAGATTCAATATAACAAATAATATACGATTTATTAACCCCTAATACGAACAATCCTATTTGTCCAAGGGGCAATCCTATTATACTCTACAAAGTATATGTTGGAAAAACGTATAAGTCAAAAACAAAAATTTACATATAACTCTTTATACTAAACTAACTAATCTTCAATAGATTAGAACCTTTCCGTTGGTGCTACTCCACGACGCTTAACTAAGCTCGCATTATTAAAGAAAACCAAAAGTACTCACATAACTTGTTAGTATTCTTTTTTTTTTTTTTTGAGGTTACCAGAACTGTAAGTCGGGGTCTTAAATATAGGGGCGCCGATTTAATCTCAGCCAAAAGGGTACTCTGAAAGGGAGAAGAAAAAAAGGCTTACCATACGTAAAAGCAAAACTCTAGGGAGTGGTCATATTCTACAGGAATAATCAGGTAGATGGACTAAAGATTAAAGGGGTGGTCATACTGAATAGGGGTAGTCGTAATCGAACTTCAAAAAGGTAACCAAATGTTTTAAAAAGAATTGTAGCGAGTAGTCATATTAAATGGGTTTAGTCGTGATTAATAATTCAAGAGTATTCCCAATTTCAGAAATTTCAATTTCAACACTACAGAAAAAGGGGTAACTATAACTTTACAAAAGGATTAGTCGTATTCTATCAAAAAGGGTTAATCAATACAAGAAAAAGGGGTGGTAATATTTCACGAAAAAGGGTTAAACAATTCAAGAAAAAGGGTTAGTCATATTTCAACAAAGTAAAAGGGTAATCAAATTAATAGCGCACTCGTTTATCCTGCACTGGTGTACTCCAAGAGCAGTCCGATCGCTCCCTCTTACTTCTTCTCACTTCTTCCTTCTCACTCCGACCTGCTTCGGTGGAGATCGGAGTGCACCAGTGCAGTATAAACGAATACGCTATAAGAAAAGAGGTACTCATGGAACATAGGAAATACTTTACTTGCACGAAGCTCCATGGCCGGACCTTATAGTATAATAAGCATAAATTACCTTATACTTTAAACATAATGTAGTTAAGTACTAATTTTTATATCTAAAAGGAATATTATGGAATGAGACTTCAAAAGAATTTGAATAAATCTATCAGTCTTGCTTATTAAATCCTCTTAAGCCTAAGTTACAAAATTAAATAAGCCAAATGAATGAACTATTCTTTGAAGAAAATAAACAAAATTATTTATATTACTTAAACAATAAAAAATATGCCCATAATCTTACAATTTTAACTTCAGAAGAAAGTATACCATTAGAAAAGAATGAATTTTATAAACTCAAAAAAGGACATTTTCAAGAGCGTGGGATCGATGGTCGTATTGGGGATATTAGGGTACAGGGTTACGTAAGGGCGTGGGTATATATGGTCTTAGGGATCACTGAAAATAATGGTTTAAGAACATAGATTCAAAGGGGCATATCGGAGATAAGAATCCGAAATTGTGGAAACAAGAAGGAGTATTGAGGATTAGGTTACTCGGGGATTTGTGGGTTTTAAGGCGATTCAGATTTAGTTAAGTCATCCTTCTTGCAGTAGGGACAGTTAATGATCCGCATTCCGGGTTCGCCATAGCCGCGACAGAAGTTTTACCTGTGGACTTCCTGACCATTGCTCTATATCAAAACTATATATTCTACAGAGGTCCTGTTTGTACCAGGATTTCCTTTATACAAATTCTATCTGAATACCAAAAACCTTAAGAAAATCTAAACCGACCTCAAAGACCACTGATAGTGAGGGCAATACGCGCACTCCCATCTGTCTAGTCTGAATTTTCAATTCTATCGGTGCAATTACTTCATGTGATAATTTCTGGACTTGACTATTCGCGACATATACTAGACCGTGTCTATTCTCGATTTTCAATTTTAAATTTTCGACAACTTTCATCCCATCCGGGTCTATAAAAGATGTAGTTGCGCCCGCATCTACCAATGATTTTATAGGAGTGTCTAGGATTCTGAGAGTAACATACATAAAAAGCTCTGGTTTTGATATTCGGGTTGGATAGTAGGCTAGTTCAGAAAGATTAAATATGGGGATAGTTGGGATCTTGCTACAATAATCTTCACTATCTATGATATAATGAATGGAGATGAATAATTCTTATCAAACTGGTTAGATTTCATTATAATTATTTTAAAGGGATTAGTATCTTTCGGATCAGAAATGATTAATTTTTCAGACTCAAATTAGGGGTTGAATGTAAGGGAGGATTGTACCCATAGGTGTGAACACGAATATTTGAGCACGTAGAAGGGTATTCGGGAAAATTAAGGGGGTGTCGTTCAGAAAAAGGGGTAGGATCATAATAGGTCAAGGGCTGCCTTGAATTGGAATTGTTTATTGCGATCTTGAGCTTCAACGTCAACACTACTACCCTGGCCAATTTCATAAGTGACAGTTGAATCAAATTTTTTCATGTATAATTTTTCGAGCCTAAAAGATAATACTGGAGACATTGTGGGCCCTTTTAACGTCTCCCTGTCACATTTTTGTATTTTGTATATTTTGTATTTTGTATATTTGGTATACACACACTCTTATATTAGAATTGAAATTTTTATTGTCATATCGATTTTTGGTATGCCGATAAGCATTTGTTGTATCTCGATATTGTCTACTATGACTAAGGCGATTATTAAGTAAACGTATCTTCTACGTGTTGGCTCTGAAGGTCAAAATCATGACCAGAAGGGTTGCGCGAGTCCACCCTACTAAGATCTGCATTACGGCTTCTACCTGAATCTCCAGCGGTTAAGAACGGATCAACTGTATAAAAATCATGTTCATAATTTTCGGTATTTCGCGAACAGCTATAGTGATCTGAATGACGATGACGATCTTTCATAAGATCTTAATCGTCATTATGATACACGGGATAATCCAAGTATCATCACGGCTTTCTTTACCCGCCATCTTATATCAGATTTATCAAGATCAAATAAACGAATATCACGTATGCCTCTAATCAAAATTTTATAAAGCCGATAATTCTAGGTTATTATTGTTTTTGGGAACAATAATAGTTTGAGTTTCAGAGGGGGTTATTTGGGTTAAAGGAATTTATTCATTTTTGTGGAATTACACCGGGTCAGATTTTGCAGCACTTCTCTATTGGAAATCTTGAACATGGTTAAGGTTTTTTCGTTTTAAAATGTCTTGGGGATTCTTAACTTGAATCTGAGATCAAATTTGTTTCAGGTTGTGGAGAAATACTTTTAAACTAAATAATTTTCAACGTACTAGACTCCTACTCTAAAGCTAGCTATTTATCCTAGTCAAAATTCAGTCACCAGAAATTCGTTTTAATTTTGAAATAAAATATTTAAAATTGCTAAAAATTGATTTTCAGCAAAATTTGCAAAGGAATTTCTTTCTTCAAAATTTTACGCCAACCCCACGTTGGGCGCCGCACAGTGGGCTGGATCAGGAATTTACTATTCAAAATCACCTACAGCCTACAATTCTTAACCGATTTTCAATTTTCTCCAATAGAAATAATCAGCGGTAGTTGCGCAAGAGCATGTATGGATTAGATTATTATTTTTTATCTGTAAATAAATAATTCAATTAATTTCGTTTTTTATGAAAATATATATCAAAGCATCTTAGCAAAATAAATAATTAGTTGCTTAATTTGATCGACAAAATGATACTTGATCATAAGAATTTGTTTTCTGCTATAATTTACTTATTTTATAAACAAATTTTATAAACAAATGCATAGTTTGGCCATTTATAGAAAGAAAGAATCGTTTTTCTTCCCGATCATCTTCAAAATATATAAGTGGTGATGTTTAGTGATAAAGACTTGTGATTCGATATTATTTGTTAATTTCATAAACAAACTATAGAAGAAAATGCATTGTTTGGACATTTATGGGTAGAAATTCATCGTTTCTCCCTCTTATCGCCTTCAAACTATATCAGTGATGCAGTTTTGTGACGATTCAGAAGAATTAGCATCCAAGTTGTACTTGTCAATCATTTCAAGAATTTCAGGATCCATTTCAACTTCATTTTTGCCCCTTTTCTGCCTTGAAGAGGCAATTAATAGATCAGATGATACAAGAAGCTTGTGCATTAAATATTTATTAGTCGAAAGTCGAGAGCACTTTCGTGTGTTGAATTCTCTGAACCGCTTGAAATCGTTATTACGTGCTTCTGCAGCTTCTTCTGAATACTGTCCGATTATAAGTAAAAATGCTGTATAACCGTTGCTCCATGTAGCAACATTTTTTGTACTATTTTATTTGTGTTTATATTTGTATTTTGTGTACTGTTAATAAAATACCACGGTTAAAAACTGACGTACGATTGTGCAGTTTCAAATGCGAACTTGTTAAAAAACATGGGAGGAACTTTCGTGCTACTACTTGTCAACATGTGCAAAATTTGAGTAAATCTAACAATCAATTCTTTATTCACTCCTGTTGTTTCAGCAGCTAGGTCAGGATTCACGAAAAATCTTCTGGCGGTGTTACCACTATTTGAGTTACCAGTTGCATGCCTTGGCTGTTCTATGATCAGACCAGTCCTTTCTTTAAACTCCTTACATATTCGAGTATGAGCGGCATCCTTTTGCTTTTTTTCCTGCTCTGTCCTTGCACATCTATTTTTGAAATCTAAACGACAACCTATATGTATTATACTTTCATAAGGTCGCATCTTTGTATGTAAAGGAGAATTATCATATTTCAGGTTGGTGATAATCTCTTCTTTCAGCTCAACACGATCAGTTATGTTCATTTCGCTTGGCTTAGCCTCACAAATGTAGCAGCTTGCCGATGAAAGTGTATCAGAGAGTGCTAGACAGACATTACCACCTGCCATAGTCAATTTCATATCAGTTCTGACTATGTAGACGCCATTCGGTGTAGTGATCTTCGTTGGCTTCAATGTTTTGATTTGGCGTTTGATTTCTTGAATCTCTGTTTTTATCATTTCCTTTGTCTCCTTGGCGAATATAAATGCTATCGGTATGCATCGTCTAGGAAACCCAGGGTAAGGATTGCTCCAAACAACTGCTGAAATTTCACTCACCTTCAGGCATAATGGTGCCATCGATATCGTAAACACTGTCGTATCTGACGAATCTTCGTCCGCAATTATCTGATTATACGTTCCCTGATCTGAATCTCAATCACATCCATATTTCATGAGTAAATCTAAATTACAAGTTTTGACCCTCTTGTCTAGAGGAGGAAGTTTTAAATTAGGGTCCTTAAAAAGTCGTGTTATCGAGTGATCGATTAGAGACTGAAGGTTGATGCGAGCTTCTGTTTCTGTTATATGGGCCTGCGCCTGCGATGGATAACATTCTTTTTTTGCTTTAGCAACTTCATAATACGAAGGATAGATATCTGCATTTTGCGTTTTAGCCTGAAATTGAATGACATTGTATTGATACTTAGATAACTTGGCATCTTCCATTAAAGCTAAAGCTTCTTCTGCAGAGTAACATTCTACTTCTTTACCTGAATTATAAAAAACATTATCTAAATCACCACTGGTATCGGTTAGAAGAGACCCAATTGCATTAGCAGTTTTTCTTCTTCCAGTAGTTTTTAATATTCGGAGAAATGCTTCTTGAATCTCGATTGCCGAATAAGTTTCCTCTATGGTCATAAATCTGCGTCTCTTTGTCGCAGCCGAAATTTCATCAAAGCTTTCCGTACTCAATCTTCTTCCAGGACTTCTCTTCAGCTCTGAAAAGTCTACAAAGAAATCTGCATTAAGCCACTTCTGAAACTTCATTTCAAATTTGCTTTTAATAGCAAAAGGTGGCTTCCACTTCTGATAGCAATGTGCAAGAAAGTTTCTGCTCAGGTATCTGCCAACTATTTACAAGCGATCATCATTAAGACTGTATTTCGCTTGCAAATAATTTAGCAACTTTTTCGTGTCTTTAATGTCATTTTCGACAAGAAAGTCGAAAATTACTCTCTTGAAGACTTTAAAAGAGTCCATTTTGTAAATAATATTTACTAAGAATTAAAAAATAATATTATAATAATAACAATAATAATGTCACTAATAATATAATAATAATAACCACAAACCTGCGTATGACGAAGCCGAAATAAGTTGAAGATAGATCACAAAAAATCAATTCACTCTTGTAATCCTGTTGTACTTATAATATAAAAAATGACATTTGTTGTGAGAATGTATCTAGCGGCAAAGTCTGAACTAACAGCTATTGGCGGTAAATTTTGAATTACTTAAAAAATTGAAAAGTAGTTTTAAAACGAAATACATTTTAGCCACCCTCACTGAAACTTACGTAAAACATCACTCTACTTTAAACTCATATTTATTTATAATATACTTAAAGGACGATCAGTAACAAAAAGGAATAATTTCTGTCTATAAATGGATAAAACTTTGCATTTGTTTATAAAAGTTGTTTATAAAATAAACAAATAATGTCGCATGACATGTCTACATCACTAATGATTACCACTAATACAAACTGAAGGCGATAAGAAAGAAAAACGATAACTATCTGCACATAAATGATCAAACTGTGCATTTGTTTGTATTATTTGTTTGTAAAATAAGCAAATTATAGCAGAAAACAAATTTTAATGATCAAGTATCATTTTACTGATAAAATCAAGGAAACGCAACTTAAAAATATACTTTTCAAGCAAACAATTCATGTTGTTGACATTATTGTTAATATAATTTGTTTATAACACTAATATTCGAAAACCCACTAATTATTTATTTTGGTAAGATGCTTTGACATATACTTTCATGAAGAACGAAATTAATTGAATTATTTATTTACAGGTAAAAAATAATAAGTGAAAAATGACTCATTTTGTCTCTTTGTTTGTTTATGTAAAAAACATAAAATAATAAAAATTCAAAAATCTAATCTATACATGCTCTTGCGCAACTATCGCTGATTATTTCTATTGAAGAAAATTGAAAATCGGTTAAGAATTGTAGGCTGTAGGTGATTTTGAATAGTAAATTCCTGATCCAGCCCACTGTGCGCCGTTGTAAGAATGCTACTTTATTTACTCAAGTAAAATGAACACCTGCCTTCGTTACTGCATCTTGCGTACCTTAATATCCAAGAACAAATTATTCATAAGTATGTTGGGCGCCAGGCTCTCCAAAGCCACTCAAAAACATGAAAAATTCAAAATGCAAATATTTTAGAGCTAAACTTCAATAGGCACAAACTCTACAACAAAAGTCGACAAACGTAAAATTATACCACAAAACTCAAAAACTACCAACGATTAACAAACGTTATCAAAAAGAAACACTGAAATAGGAAAATATCTGGAGGATGACACTATTTTTCCGTATGTAGGCAATCAAAAAGGGTACAAACGAAAACGTTGAATGTGCAAACAATAAGAACGACTTACAAATGTTAGCAAAAAGAAAAGTTGAAAAATTCAAATAATATTAAAATTTCAAGGGACGACAGGAAATTTTTATATGCCCCTAGGTGGTGGAAACTCTCGTTAGGGTATATCTGATCTGCCGTCAGTAATTGTCGATCGAGTTCACGGATTATCTCCAATTCTTCCAAACTTTTTCGAGTCGCCGGATTGGTACCATCCGGAATCGGCCCCCCGGGTTCTAAGAGTAGGACGCACCCTGGATCCAATGTCAGCACAAGAGACCGGTCGTGCGCTGGGTTGAAGGGTATTAAGGTCTTCGTGCTGGGGCCGTGTTTGGCCCGTGTTCAACGTCGTAAACCCAGCACCTGTTGGATTCTCTCGCCTCCAGGCGGCAAGAGAGCACAGCGACCGGGCGGTGCGCCAGGCCATTTGTGTATTCGACGGACAGCTGGCGGAGTGGTTTCGTGACGTTGGCCGACGCTTGATAGTGTCGGCGGGCGAGAAAGCTCCTGCCCGTCTCTCGAGTTTGGACTGGTCAACCCCGGTTGAACAGCTGGATTGAATACTGCCAACTCCTGTTGGTAGTCGGGTCTAGGACTCCTCGTCGGCTCCTGCCGACGATTAGGTTCTGGTCGTCCCCAGGGTTTTCGGTCGCACTTCCTCTTCCAAAAATTCAGTCCCATTCAAAGGGGTTCCCAGGCACTGCTCGCTAAAACGACCTGCAAGCTCCCTTTGAAAGGTACTAAATATTCCGTTCGGGCATGGTAATCGCCCACCGGGCACTGCTTGTCCGACGACCCGCAAGGCGGTTACCAGTCCGCTGAAAAGGATTGTTATGATTTACCAATTGATATAAATGCCAAGTGTTTTCCTTGTTAGAAATTTTTTGCTCTTAAAAGAGCAGATCGTTCAAATTGAAGGTGAGTAGTATTCAAAGGCAAAATTTTGATAATGAACTTCATTTATTAACTATTTTGCCCTAGGCCGGGTGGAAAGAGATAGAAGATGTGCTGCTTCGAGCTGGTCGAGAGGCAGACTGGTGCCACGGTAGCGTCAGTGTTTCAATTTATGCGGGTGCGTGCAGGTCCTCCCACTCTACTGAATGAACGGTCTCTCACACTTGGCGCGGAAGTCGAGGAGCGGGGGCGCCGTCATTGAGCCTACCACCCCTCGATGACGGTTCAATCGAAAGATCGCTTGTCGGAGGGTGGCATGCTGTCTCTCGAATTGCGTGGGCTGGCTGAAAATTTCGCAAGCGCGCGATCAGTCTCTTGAATTGCGCGGGCTGGTCGGATATTTCGCACGCGCGCGATTAGTCTCTCTTTCACCGGCATTAAATTTCCTCTCAACCTAAGGTTCATCTTACTTTCTAATTTATTCCTACTGAAGGGCGTGCATATTGATTGCGTGTAAATGATCCTGGATACATACATAAGATATTAACCGAACATATAAGCATACACCAAAATCAACATACATACCTAAATAATTAAATGTATATAATATATAATGTATATAATATATATATAACTTATAAACGCTCGTTGATAGTTCTCATTTGTTACCGATATATTCTTGAGTAACTGCAGGTTCTGCAGGAATATTAGTCTTCAAATGATGATGCTTTACGAAATCCGATATTTCGGCGTTCCTATCAATTAAAGACGTAAATATATTGGAAAAATTTGACAACTCGGTATAATGCCCTGAAAATGTTGCCAAAACAATTTTAGTAAACGACTCGGTTGATGATGTTGCGATGACATGCTGAGTCGAGTTAGATGTATGAGCCGTTGTATTAAGCGGAAGTTATGCGTCAAGGGCATCAAAGGTACCATTCCTCGACTTTGTCGTACAATCTGTCATCAAAGTAAGACAACTTACCTTTACGTGGAATTATCAACAACTGAACATGTTGTGCTTAAAATTTAGAATAATTTGATTCAAGAGTTTCTAATCGCGCTTTAAGCAGCCCCTGAGAGGGCTGCTTAGGTACTGAATTAAAAGAGCTTCGAATCCGTTCACCAAGTTGCACTTGTTCAAGGAAGCACAAGTCCGCACTTGACAGTTTGAGAGACACGACTGTTTGTCGATTAAAATTGATAAAAACAAGACCTTAATTAAAATTGATCAAGATAAAAAGATTAAAAAAATTTAAAAAGTCGTCCTCATTTGACGTGACCTAGACACGTTCGAAAGTATCGATTTGAACCCAAAATACCGAAACCATGTAAATTAATTTTACGAAGAAAATTAATTAAGCGAATTAATAAACGTGAATAAGAAACCAGATTTTAGTGTCACTTTATTTGATAGTAACGCGCACTTGTTATTGTCAATAGAATTCACTTGCAGAATGTGAACTTATGTGCATTGTTCACATCTTTTCATAACAGGCAAATCTAAAAGACATATATATGTTGCAATTTAAGCACATCGTACTAACCTTTTGCACTCCTTTTCAGGTTTCCACGTTGCAAATGTGCAAATCTCTAGTGCAATCGTTAGCAAAAAAACTGAATTGAAATATCTGGGGATAGCACTATATTTTTATTTCCCCTAGGTAGGCAATCAGGACTGTACAGACGAAAATATTTAATGTGCAACCAGTACAAAAGACGTGCAAATGTAAGCAAAATAAAATTCAAATTTCGAGATGATGACTTTAGATTTCGATTGTCCCCTAGGTTGGCAACAAAAAGAGTAGACACGACAATATTCGACGAACAAACAGTACAAACGGCGCACAAACATAAGCGAAAAGAAGCACTGAAATACGAAAATATCGGAGGGGGGGGGGGGCACAACATTTTTATTGGTCCCTAGGTAGGCAAGAAAGATGTTATCAAAGAAAATATGGAATGTACAAACTTTAGCAAGAAGTAAAAATGAAAAAATGAAAATTTCGAGGGGATGACACTAAATTTTATTTTGCCCCTAGGTAGGCAAGCAAGATGGTACCAACGACAATATTGAATGTAACCACAGTAAAAATGACGTGCAAGAGTGAGAAAAAATAAAATGAAAAATCCAAATTTCAGGTGGAGGACAGTAAATTTTGAATTGTCTCCAGCTGACCAACAAAAAGGGTAAAAACAATAATGTTGAATGTACGAACAGTGCAAATGACGTGCAAACGTTAGCAAAAAGACAAACTAAAAAATTAAAACATCGGGGGGGGGGGGGG
>NC_046661.1:2138265-2150205 GCF_010883055.1 Belonocnema kinseyi | reverse complement strand
GACACTAAATTTTGGTTTGCTTCTAGGTGGATAGACAGGACGATACAGACGAAAAAATTGAATTTACAAACAGAAAAAATCACGTACAAACGTTAGCAAAAAGAAAAACTTACATATTATTATATCGGGGGATAACAAACTTATACGTTACCCCTTCTATCTTTACTGCCCTCATTTTTATGCTCTTTCTCTCTCTCTCACACTCTCGACAAACTTCTTCCTTTAATCCATCCCTAATGTCTGTTATAATTCTTCCACTAGCCCTTCCTTTTCTCTTTACTCTGACCGCCTCCTGTGGCCTCCATCTATATCCCCTTGACAATTTTGTATCTACTCTATCCCATTCCTTTCCCTCTACGCACGTTTCTACCTGTCCCACTACATAAAATTCCTGATTATACCTCCAGAAATCCTCATCTTTCGTCTTTACCTCTGCTACGCTTCAGTACAGCACCTTTAATACTCATCCACCCTACCTTACACTTTTTCCCTTACTTCCTACGAAACAAATTCCCCCGCACTTCCTTGAACACCTACTTCTCCTTGTCTGATACCGACAATTTTTCATCTACTTTTATTTTCTGATACCCCACCTTCGCCGCTCTTCATTCACTTCTCTCCCTCCTATCCTTGTCGTTTAGTATTCTCTGCACATTACTTTGAGCCACCCTATGCTCTGTAGGAGCGCTTTCACCTCTCCCTTTCTTCCCCGCTTTTTAGCTTCAATCCTCTTATTACATTATTATTTTTCATATCTGCCTTCTCTCTACTCTCCATTCTCCATTGCCCTTATCCTTTCCCTATACGCTCTCTCCTCCTTTTCATTCCTACGCTCACCCACTTTCTCTTTTATCATATTTTCCAATCAATATTTTACTTTCCTTAAGCAATTCTCAGGGTTATTAGGTAAGCATACTCAAAACCCATAGAATTCAAATCTGAGATCAAAGTTTTACAAGTTTTTTAAACATCTATACTGATCAATAGTAACTACTTTGTTGATAATACAAATTTCCTTTAAAATTACTCGTATCATAAATCCAACACTTAGCGTGAAATAACCTATATTTCTGAAAAAATATTTTTCTTTCGATCTCTCGAAACCTCTTCATTCTCTGCCATTAACAATATATCACCCGTGTGTCAACGTATATATCTTTTCCGCTCCCATCCTAATTCCTCCCCATCCCTTTCTCTTCAAATCTCCAACATGCTCTCCTACCTTTATCCTTCTGTTTGTCTCTCTAAAAATTCCCGATACTCTTTTTATTAAACTCTTTCTTATACCCTTTTTCACCACAACTTTTTCTATCTCAACTCTGTCCAAGGAGTCAAACGCCGCCTCCAAGTCCTCAAAAATTGTTGTCATTGCCCCTTTCTCCCTTTTAATCCTTTTATTTATCAGATAATTTAGAACATATATGTTGTCCATCATCCCCATTCCTTTTCTAAGCCCTGCCTGATTCGGTGGCTCTATCATTTTTCCTCAATTTCTTTCCTTACCCACGCCAATAGGTTAGCAAGGAAAACAGTGAATGTGTGATGGCATTTAAATAATTTTAAAAGCCTGGTCTTGTCTTAGGACTTCGTCCAAGTGACTCATACTTCAATTTTGTACTATTTTTTTTTAATTTGTACTTTTATAAGGAATATATCATGTTCGTTTGGTGCTGGCTGAATATCTTTAGTGGTCAATAGATTATTTTTTCTTAAAATCGATTTTTCTACTTTTTCTCGGAAACAGTGAAACTCGAAAAAATGTTGAGATAAACGTTTGCATGCCTAAAAAGGTTCTATGAAAAATGTATCTGAGTCTTTTTACATAACTTCCATTGTTTACTAGAAAAAATGTAAAAATTACATGTTTAGGAAAAAAATTCTCCTGGGCTCAAAAATAGATTAGCCAGCTTAGTGCTGATAAAATGTCTTTTCTTTAATAGCAGAACTTGTAAAAAAATATGCGAAAAAATAAAAAAGGTGGGATTTTCCAAAAAACCTTTTTTTATTTTTTATTCAAATTTTGGAAACATGACAAAAATATTTTTTGTAAGGCCCTATCTTTTTATTCTTCCGAATATTTTTGAAAACTCTCTGCTAGTAGAAAAAAGGCATTTTATCAACATCATGCTAGCTAAACTGTTTTTGAGGCCAGGAAAGTTATTTATTTAAAAAAGTAATTTAAAAGTTTTTCTCGTATGAAAGTAAAGATATCACAACATAAAAAGAGACATTTTTCTCAGAATACTATAGGACATGCAAACTTTCATCTTAACCTTTTTTCGTATTTGTCATAGTTTCCAAGAAAAAGTAGAAATTCCGATTGTAAGAAAAGAAATTCTCCTGACCACAAAAATTATTTAGCCAGCATTAAATTTAGAAGATATCTTTCTCATCAATGTATAAATTTTAAAAAAATGGGAAAAAGCTTTAACAGTGGGTTTTTTTAAGAAAAACGTATTGTACAATCATTTCTGCTTTTCAATGGTTTTAACGAACACATTCTCATGTAGGAGAACTTCGCACTCAATTTTGTGCACAAATTAATTATTTTAATAGATGTATATTATTACCATTCCTATAATGCATTTTTATTAAAACATAAGTATTTTCATTGTTTTTTTATCATTTAAAAAAGTGCGTGTCCTGAAAAAAAATTTGTGGATAAATATTACTGCATCAAGTGTCGCTTTTCAGAAAATTTAATTTTTCATTTCTAATGTTATTTTTTACGATGAAAAGAATAAATACGCATTCTATCACAAAATGTTTAATTCAAAATTTGTAGCTCTTTTTTGGGTCTTATGTCGTTTTTCCGAAAATTGAATATTCTAATTTCTTATGTTAACATTTCCGTATGAAACAAAAAATACGAATTCCATCAAAAAGAGATTTGATCCTCTTTCGTATCTTGCATAGCTTGACAGCAAAATGGAGTTTTTTGTTTTTTATTACTATTTTATGTTTAAAACCAAAACCATTGGTCAAAAAATGCTACTTAGCGAACTTGATCTTACTTTTTGGTCTTTTAAATTGTGTGAAAAATTGCAACCGAATCTGATTAGTCTTTAAAAACTTTTACGGGGACGAGTTAAATTTTCCCGCTACTAAGGCTACTTCAGTCGCACCGGACCATTGCGAGTATTACTTCCCCATTTGGTCAGTGTGCAGCGCTAGTGCTACCCTTTCTTGCAACTGAGATTAATATTAGAGCTGTTTTTAATAAAAATGTTGAATTTTTTGTCAAAAATGTATAGCGCTAATTTATTTAATTTAAAAGCAAAAAAATCACGGCAGACATGAACCTACGTTTTAACCTAGGTTTAAGCATAGGTTTAAACCTAGGGCAGACCTGGTTTCTTCTCCCGGCCACTTGGAACAAGTCCTAAGAAAAAACCAGGTCTTTTTCTTGAAGTGTACTATGTGGGTTAATCTCTCCGACATAACAGTTACATATATTTTATATAATGTTGTCATCAGCGCACACCCCTATCATCTTAAACTTCCTCCCATTTGCCTTTCTTCACCCCCATTCAATGATCTCAATCAATATAATCTCATGCCTCTAGTTTCTTGAAATTCCCTCTTTCCTTATCATCCATTATCACACAATCAATTACCGTTCCCCTTTCTCCCCATGAGCGTGTATCTTCTTCTTCCTGATCTCCCCCTATATTTCCGTTTAAAAGAAACCATACCAACTTCTGCAAACTCTTCAACCATTTCTTTTCCTCCCCATTCAATAACTTACCTTTGGATTTTCTTAATCTCTCTCCTCTCGATTGCCCTCCTTCTCTATCTCCTAATCTTGCAATAAAATCCCTACTTATTAGAAGACTAATCTCTTTTTATTATCTTTCATCATTTCTTTAATCTCCTCTGCTTTCTCCTGCATATCACCGTTCGCACAAACCCCCACCATCTCTTACTTCTATCCTACCACCTTTATCTCTTCTATCATCAATCCTTCTTTTTATTCTTTCTTATCATTCTCACGCTTCTCTGTTATACATTCGTTCTTCACTCCCATCAACATTCCTGCCATTGCTATGCCTTTCTTATTCTTCCTATTTGCATCCCTTTACATCTAGCCATATCTCCATCGTTACTACTACATCCCACTGTGTCAAATTTCTCATAAATTCCATATCTTTTCTCTCCAGTCCTGCTATATTCAAGTAACATGTCCTCCATTCTGCCTTACATTCGTTTCTCGTATGTTGTTTTTTTCTCACTATTACTTATTTTCCTATCTCCCGCCCTTTCTCTCCTAGTTTCCAGATACCTCATTTTTTACTATCTCTTCCCTTTCTTCTTTCCAGTTCCACCATATTCCGTCTAGCTGTATTCTTCTATACTTAACCCACGATATTTTCCCCTTACTTCTTCTGTCTTCCGCTATTCTCCTTAACTTATACTCCACATTTCTTTCTACCCATATCAAATCATCATCTATTCTCTCCGGTGCTCCATATAGCAATCTCTTCTTTGTCATCACCCCCCTCTAATGTTCCCATTTCTTTAGTTTCACTAATACCATTTTTTCTCCTCTTCGCGTTTCCATTCTTACACTTCGCATTTCCTCAATCTCTTCCTTATCATCTATCCTTTTTAACACATTTTCTGCTGCTTTCTTAAACTCCCTCCCTTCTAATCTTAGACCCATTATCACTATGTTTCTTTTTCTTTCATCTCTTTCTTTCTTTTCTAATCTTCTTTCTATTTCTCTTATCCTTTCTCTTTCATAATTCACACTCTCCCCTACTCAAACCTCCCGATTTGGTTTTTCGACTACTTTTTCAAGTGTTCTACCTTTTTACCATGGTCATCCTGTTTTTCTAATTATTCTTCTAAAATCGCCATCCTTTTTTTCCAAATTTGCCCTAACGTCTTCCCATTTTCGCATTTTTTCTAAGTTCTGCCATTTCTTTCCAAATTTCTCGTTTTGTATCCTCTCCTCCTTCTTACTGCCTTTTTTTGTTCATCTGTATTACCCGGGCGATAGACTTTTCGCTCCTGACCTTCACAGGTAACCACCGGCTGAGGGGAACGAACGTCCTTTTCCACTGCACGGACTACGGCAGTACGTTCATCAATCTACAGCCCTTCGCTCCCCCGCCCTTTTCATTTTCCGCATTCTTAATTTGGAGATGCTTGCGAATCTTTCCGCCGTTATTTTAATCAGTCTTTTAATCAAGCGTATCCAAATGTCTTCCATTTCACTGAAGTTTTGAAAGAGATTCAACTTCAAACGCAGATTATATGTAACAGTTTTCATTTGCCTTATAGATTTCAGAACTCTGGATCGAAACGTAAGCATTTTTTTGTTTAAAACAAATTAAAAAGTATCAGTCCAAAGAACTTTCGAGATTGTCCTTTGTTGAACTATACAAGTCTCTATATGCTTCACGTTTTAAAGATTTATATGGAAAAAATCTTATTTGAATTACTTTGCCATTGTATAGTATGGTATAGTATTGTATAGTATTGTATAGTATTGTATAGTATAGTATTGACACGTGGATTAGACCTACCGGGGATACCACTAAAAAAACGCGCCATATTATTTTTTACCTCTAAGTTGGTGCAGAAAAAAGCATTCAAATTTACTTTAAGTACAATTTCAAATATCCCTGAACTAGGAAGGGTGAGGGAGAGTAGGGTTGGACATTGCTTGACAGAGCATAATAGAAGAGGATAGATCCATAGTACGTGCAGTGGAAGGGGACGTTCCCGCCCCTCGCTCGGTGCCTACCCCTGAATCTCGACAGCGAAATGTATACTGCCCGTATTACCTCTATCACCATTTCACGCATTTGCTCTAACTTTAACTTTTCAACGTCTACTGCCCGCCTGTGTCTAATTTTGTCCTCGTCTTTCCCATCGTCCTTCTCCCCCTCTCTATTGTGATATTTTCCGGTGGTGTTCTGATCAGTTTCGATGTTTTTAAGATGGATGCTATTTCTTTCTTTACCTCGCTACTTCCTCTTTCTGCCATATCCCTCTTCCTATTTATAAACGGTGCGATTGAGCTAAAACTATCCGCCCTTAATCTCTCCCTCTCAACCGTTATCCTTCCCTGCAATGCTAATTTCTCCCTAACCTTCCCTGTAGCCTCTACTCGGCTGCACCTGTCTCCCTATACTGCTCCCCACCTTAACCAAGCCAAACTCTCAACCGACACAAAACAGTCTCAATCTAACAAAATATTACACATCTTTTCACTTTAATTCTTTCCAACATATAAACCCTCACTTACAAAACCCTCTCACATACGAAATGCGGCACCAAGCTTGGCATACAGTAAAAAACAGTATAAAACCGATCGATCATCGTGAGACAATATCTATTGTCGTTACTTACGGGTAACGGACCGACGATATCCATATGAACGTGGAGAAAACGACCTTCTGGGGCCACAAAATCTGCGGGTATTAAATGTTTGTGAGGCCAAACGTAGCGCTTCCTGAAGACCCGTTCTGTTACTTTGGAATTTGGATGCGCTGGGTTGTGAAAAAGGTAAAAACGCGTTTATTTATTACTTACCAAGAACATTACACGTTCTCATGTTAAAGCTCGTGTGATCCCTAGGCTGGTCGAACTACAAGTGCTTGCCCAGTATAACCGATCGATAGTAAATACTCTGCTCATAGTACAGATTTCGTTTATAATTACTCATATAATAAATGCAACACCTAGCTTGAGATAGAGTATATTTCTATGGAGTGACATCTATACTGATCTATAGTAACTACTCTGCTGATTATATAGATTTTCTTTTAAAGTACTCGTATCTTAAATATGACACCTAGCTTGAGATAGCTTATATATTTGACAAACGGTTTGTCTTTCGATCTCTCTAAATAGCTTAATTGAGAATACACCCAACTTGCAATTGGAAGTACTGTTTACGATTCCCAGTGGAGCCATTGTAAGAAGATCTTTTTTCAGAAAAATATAATTTAAAACTTTTTTAAATTATTTTCCATCTTGACAGGTACACTGAAGCCCCGTTTGAATTAACGCCCGGATAAGTTCACTCTCGTTTAAGTTAACGCGTTGCTTTTCGTTTAGGTTTACTTTCACCTCCCCAACAAGTTCTCAGTGCTCTGCCCCAGTTATTGGGATCTGAAATACTCGAATACGCCACCTGGTGACAGAATCGGAAAGCCCTGAGCGTAGGTAAATTTTGACGGAAAGTATAGGCGAATATACGAAAATAATTTTTCCAAGGGTTTTACAGTGTTTTTTTTTACAGTGAAACCGGGATAAAAATAAAAAGTTACAAATAAAATAAATCAAACTTTATCAATGGAGTTTTCGCCACGAAAATCGAAGAGCAAAATGTTTTGTTGTGTGTTTGGTTGCTCTTCTACTACCCTACCGAAAGAAATCTCTGAGTTTTCTTTAGTGAAATAGCCTTGCCCATTTGAGTCTATAAAGAAAGTAGATTTGAAACAAAATAGTCTCGGAGATAGTTTGAAAGATTTGGGTCCTTTACAAGATCCTTTTAGTAGCCCTTTCAAGAGTGGTGCGACGGTAATATAATGTTCCTTTTGTATTCGTCACGTACCGGGGGCAGAGTTACTTACAGTAGTTGGTGTGGCTAATCCGCTCTCCATTTTTAAATTTCTCTTCAAATTATTAACACTTTTTTTTAATTGATGAATTTTCTCATTATACTTATTTATAATTATAACTTATATACTGATATACAATTTTCTAGTTGAATTCAAAAATGTTGTCTTTTTGGCGTATCTCCTTCCATTTACGAGAAACGTTCTATTAATTCCAATTTTAAGCATTAAAAAAAACAGTTAGATATCTGAAGTCATCGAAACCCGTAGATTCCGAATTATTACGTTTTAGGCTGTTAACTATGAAATTAAAAAAATCTACTTCTAAATTTTAATCCGAAAGCTTAACAAAGGACCCTTGAGTGTCGGCTACTCTATTGAGACAGCCCCTCTGCTTGTTATTTATGATCGTATTTTTATTTCAATTTCGGAAAGAATATGTTAAAGCCTTCAGATCATTTAAACGAGCTTCCTGGACCTTTAAAAATATCTACCTGAGTGCCTGCGGAGAATTTCTCTGAGTTTCTTTGACCTAAACAATTTTTAGTATATACTCAAAGATTCTTTTCGGTAGGGTACTCGAAAGCAAGAAACTGTTCGGTTTTTCTGAAATGCAGATGAACTCCTATTTAGAAAAAAATATATGAAAAATCTTATAGTACATTTACAGCATTTACTGATAGTATGACTCGAGAAATAAAACAGAATAAAGTAAAAAATGCACGAAGTTCAAACGGATTTTCAAGCTTGTTCCACTGTCAATAAAAAAGTTTAAACAAAAAGATATAATCATCGTCAATTATTTATCTGTTTTATTCTTCAATGATTTTTAAGCATTCCAAAGTGAAAATAATCAAAGCAGGTTCTATATAAAAATATTATTTTAGGTACAAATATATCAATATAACCTCAAATCTGAAAAAAGTTACTGCTGATTTGTCATTTTAAGTTGATATAAATTAAATTTTGCATTGAAATGTCGATAGTTAATATTACAGTTTAAATGTTTATGAGGCGAAAAAATTGAAGAATTCATTATTCAGACAAAAAGCGTTTTTAAATTCTAAGTTTGCAAACAAAATGCAATAACAGAAACTGAAGTTTCATTTTCCACCTCTTTTCCGCAAAATAGAAGGTGTCCTGCATGTAAAATTCTTTCTCCTTCTACAAAGTTTCTACATGCCGGTGTAGATTTTGTGAAATCACAAATTTCAGTTGTTGTTGCTTTCATTTTTAAGATTTAAAGACTCATTTTCAATGAGTAACATGAGTCTTATGAGACATCTACCTACTGTCGCCGGTCATATTGCTTTTGCCGCGAGTGGTGCCCTCAAGATTTCAGATCCCACTACCAATGTTGGCACGCCGTGCTACTGCGCTTGCATTAGGGTAAATTATGTAACTTTTGATTTCAGGTAAGAACAACATTTAGAACACATATATTTTATATATAACAGTTTATTTTCATTGAACTCAAAAGACTAACTTATATTTCACAAAAGAATTTAATAGTTAAATATATTGAAATACCATATAATATTTCAAAAGCTTGATATGTGTAGAAGTTATTTGCAGAATATAATAATGATAATGTTTGAATTTAAAAAAAAACTTCATCTTAGAATATTGTTCTTTTCGATTGGAGCCGGGGAAAAACGACGCAAAAAGTTCATTATTATTATATTCTGCAATTAACTTCTATATTCTAAGCACCTGAAATATTATATCGTATTTCAAAAAATGTATCACCTACATAATTTTTGTATGAAATATAAGTCAGAATATGGAGTTTAATGAAAATAAACTGTTATTTCTAAAATATATCTGTTATAATTTTTTTTCTTGTCTGAAATCAAAAGTCACATAATTTTTATAATTTCTTTGACATATTTTTATAATTATTTATTCAAATTACAGGAATTATTTTTTAAAATAATTTTGAATCGTGCGCCAAGTGTGGCCAACCATCGCTCAGCCCTAAGGCAAGCGCAGTAGCAAAGGGTGGTGAACCGAAGGGGACTCATTGGGGCCTTTAAGGGTACTTTGTAGAGGCTCCTTTGGGTTCCTTCGGTCCGCCAGGGTGCTTTTGCACAAAAAAAACCTGTATCAGTTTTACGGGACTTCTTTGTGCAAGTGTAGTCGACATAACTGCGAACATAAGCAGTATATAGTTGCATGTGAAAAACGATAACCAACATGCTTGTTTCAAAAAATTTAAAAATAAGAGAGTACATTTCTGAGGGACTGAGAGCGACATGCATGAAGAGCGTAAAATGCGCTCCTCGCCATCTCTTCTCCTGTTAATATTTTCTCAGCGTTACGAGCAAGGGTACTCGATGCGAGCTTCACCAGCTTCGTGAGAACGGAGACTGAGTGGCCGAGATACCACCGGGAAACTCGATGTTGTCAGATGCGAGCTTCTTCGTGAACGCGCGAACGCGGCGAAGTTCGCCCATCCGGACTGCAGGCAGAAATCATGTCCAATTAGTCACTAGCGAGCGCCTACTCGTATCATAAATACGTTATTCGGTATCTAAACCGTTCCCCAAATCCATAGGCTGAATTATAACGAGGAGAAGAGTTTCTTTGTTCGGGGCGCTCATATAACAGAATCAGGGGCGGCCCCAAAAAAATATTTCTAGGGGTTCGGGACGGGTTTCGAAAAACCTCCTCCGGATCTGCCACTAAGTAGAATATACATTTCATTAGATGGCACTGCGTCACACGCTGTATAGTTAAATACGTCACATTATTTGTACGCTTTACTTCAACTTTATTTTTAAATTTTTATTTTACATATGATCTGTAATTAATCTATTTATATATTTTGTTGAAAATTCATATACTTTTTTCAAAAATTCATCTCTAGTTGAAAACTCTTTTTTTTCTTCTTAAATAATATTTTAAAGTGATTTATAAATTTAGCCACTTTAAATTTCATCTCTTCGGTTTGAAATGTTATGACTTTTTATTTAAGACTGAAAGAAATATATTTTTTCATGAATAATTCTATGCTAAATGAGCATGAAAAAGATTCACAATTACAAAACCAGACTTCGAAACTACCTCCCTTTCCGGCTGCTTGAAAATAAGAAATAATAATTGGAGAAAAGATAGATGAAAAAGTTAACCGAATTCTTTTAAATTCATAGTTTTTTCTTTAAATTAAACTATTTAGTAAAAGATAAATTTTATACTGGAAACTGAATTATGTCAGTTCAAAAAACACCTGTTTTGTAATAAAAATTAACTATTTTCTTGAAAATATTTGGTTTAAAATCCAATTATTTAGCTTAATATTCGACTTTTTATTTCATATTTGAGCTATTTGGCTAAAAATTAATCTATTGGATTAAAAATTTATTTGTTTGATAACAATTAATTTTTTACAGTAAACATTTTATTAATTCAGCTGATCATTCTTCTTTTTTGTCCAAAAATTTAGTATTTCTTGGAAAATTAACCTTCTTGTAGAAAGTATGTTAATATTTTTTAGGAAATTGTTTCTTTAGTACAAAATTCACGTCTGGGGTTAAAAGATTAACTACTTTATAAAAATACTGGTTTTTGGTTTAAAAATTAATTGCTTCAACGAAAAGTGTTAATTTTTTCCAACTGTGAGGCGTCGTCATAGTCGTTATTGTTGCTGTTTTTTTCCTCGTCTATATACCGTACAACTTTCAAAAGACTGTTCAGATTGGATTTTGCTTTGGCACACAGTTTGAAGGACCAAAAAGAAAGATCAAGTTCGTTAACCAATAACTTTTTATCAAAATTCAAAAAGTTAGATGTTTGTCAAAATTTTTGATATCACCTTGTTCCAAGTTTTGAAAATTCTATCGACAGCTATTTATAGTAAACAAAAAAACGAAAAATGTATCCCTTTGACTTTTTATTATAAAAGAAAAGTGACCAAACTAGTAGCAGTTTCCAAAATGCCGAAAAAACAAACAAAAAGGGACATGTAAAGCCAATTAAAGTGTTCCATAGAAAAAAGTGCCAGAGTCGAAATTTAGACCCTAGTTTGAAGTTGCAGCTCCTTATTAGAACCTGCTTTGAGGCTATTTAAACTTATAGCCCCTGCTTTAAACTCTCAACTCATAGAAAATGAAACATTAGAGCCTACTTTGAAGCTGTAACACCTCTCTGAAGGTACTTTGAATCTTTAGAGCCTACATTTTTGTAACGACAGCCATCTTGGTTTGAGTTCATACATGATTCCGAATCAGATCATTATGATCTCAAAAGTCGATCATTCACTCCAGCCGATCAAAATACTCTTGAATTCGATATCATTTTTGTTGCATATCAAAATGATATTGATTTCGGTATCATTTTGAACAGTTTTATTTGCTGTGAATGTATA
>NC_046661.1:2083738-2138165 GCF_010883055.1 Belonocnema kinseyi | reverse complement strand
CCCCCCCCCCCCTGTGGTTTACGTATACATTTCGTCAGACCACACTTGGGGTATTTTTACTATTTTTCTTTTTGTTCTGCACTAGCGAGAGTAAGGTAAATGCACTTATTACTCCTTATAATTCAAAGTATAAAAATTAATTATTTATTACATTCCAATCAAGTTAGCGCGATAATAGGAGCGCGATCAATAACAGGTGCATTTACCTCACGATTTCACTTTATATTATTTGAATAAAAAAAATCATGATCCTCTGTGTACATATTTAGTTAAAAAAAATTTTTTTACTAAATAAATGGTTTTGCAAAGAAAAATGTGTATATTTCTATCAAAACCTCCTACATTCACACCTAAAATAATGCATGAGTTCATGTTAAAAATTAAGGCTTTTGATTCGGTGAAAATTTCTTGCAACATTTTTTCATTGAAAGGCATTCTCTTCCCATTTATTTTCCTTTTTCGACCGTTCAATTTGATTAATTTGCCTCTGAGTTATGAATTTTTTAAAAAAAATTATTTTTTTCTATGAGTTATATAAATTTTTAAAAACACATATAGCGAAATTGTACCGTCAAGTAGAAGGTTTAAACAAGAACCATGCATTTTTCTAGATTTTTAGGAACACGTTCTCGATTTTTTTAAAGCGTCGGGTCGATTTGACCCCCCCCCCCCCTCCTCCTTTGGTTAAGTGGTGAAAAAAAAGCTCTGTGGTTAACGGGTTAAAAATTGTTTCAAATATTTAACGACACAGAAAAATAAAAAAAAGTAATTATTCAATTAAGTGTCTTGGATTCAAAAATATTTTGGACCTTGAAGTATTGGACAAGTGCTAATGATTTTTATAGAAGACATATTAATTTATATCACTGATATTATTTTTTTTCTGATAAATAACAAAAGTTGTTTATATTCATTCATATTGGTGTGAGATTATAGAGAGAATGATTTGATGCCACAAGTCCTACAGTAGTAGTTTGAGCTTTTAAAGAGGGTCTAATTTATCTTAAATGCAGAACCTACTTTACAGATTCCAGCCCCTACGAAGGTAGGAGATACGGGTTCAAAGTAGAGCCTAAATTTCGACTCGGGTGAAGAGAAGAGAAAAGTTACTTTTCTTATATTTTGTTCTATTCGTGACAACCAACTCTATTTTGTCCACACAAAAAACTTTTCTTCATTATGCTCAACACTTTTATATTAAATATAATAAATTTTTATGTAACTCTGCCTGGGATTGCTTATTTAAGACATTCCAAAATAAAGTGCAAATTGTATTCATTGTGATTACTTTAATATTCGTTTCTTATTTTGCAATAAACTATATTCTTAGCTAAGCTAAAACATGTAACATTCCAATAAATTGATATCATTACAATTTTTAATATGCATGGAAATTAAAACATATTGATTCTTATTGCCTAATTATACATAGATTCTTTATGTTTAATCTTGTTTTTTATGATTAAAGAAAAATTACGCTTCATGTCAAAAAAATAAAAAAATTCGTATAAAATATGTAAATCCTTGTTCGTTGAATAAAAGTTGTCTCATTTATTCTCGTAGCTTGTATCGTTTGCACACAATTTAATATTTTGATTCTCAATTTTGTTTTTCATCAAGAAAACAAAAACTACTCATCCTATAAAAAAAGTGATACATGACAAATTTGTAGATCTATTTTAGTTGTAAAATTTTTGTCGATCTAGCTCTTTTCGTATTTTGCTTTGTTTTAACTTATTTAGTTGTGACCTAAATTTTTATCAACAACGACCACGCCGGATAGACAAATACCGACGTAAAAACTTATTTTTCTGACTAAGGGCGCCTCAGAACATCGACATTGGATGAAATTCGAAAAAATCATTTTTCGCATAAAACTAGTACCTTCTCATTATGGATGAGAATGAAATTCATTTTTTTTTTTGTGATCAACATTTAAATTTTCGATTTTTTAAAACAAAATTCAAAGAGTTAATAAAAGAATAGTGTAGGGCCTTGGAAAAATAACGTTTTTCTCTTCTTCACGTTTTTCCATATCACGCTTTTTTTACTTCAAATATCCATTTTCGTTTTGTTTTTTGGATTTTAAAAATCCTATAACTTTTGTAATTTTGATTTTATCCAAACAAGCCATCGGGATAAATTGTACAAATTTTCGTGTGCTATAGATAACTGTCGATAGAATTTTGAATTTTTCAAAAAAGTGGTCTCAAAAATTTTGGAAAAGTTTTAACTTTTTGAATTGTTTCAGAAATGGCTGGTAGGCGAACGTGGACATTTGATTTAATTCGCGAAAGTCATTTTTCACATAAAACTAATACCTTCTCGGTATGAATGAGAATGTAAAAAGAGGATTGTCGACGTTTTTATATTTTTAAATATCGACAATGAAACTTGTAATTTTGAACATTTTAGGTGTAGGTATGGTCTGCCTCCGCCTCACGCTGACTAGCAAAAACCGTAAAAACTAGCGCGAACCGTATAAACTTTTGGGAGGGGGTTCCCGGGACTTTTCATTCGCTTCTGCCAAGGGTTTTCCAAAGACTAAGCTTCTGCCATTGTTTCTCCGCTCTTAGTTCAAACCTGAAGAATGTTTTTAAACAAATTTGACGCAGCCACCTTATTGATTTTTTTGCAGATTTTACACCGTGGAAAACCGGCTGCCACTTTCAAACGCAAAAGTTGCAGACTGGCAGAGTAGCCATTTGATGATGTATTAATTTTTTTCTTACAACTTTCAAGCTTTGATCTTGGCCACCGAATCGAGGCTGTTTTATGTAGCTAGCTCTCTGACTAGAAGGAACATTACAGACAGAGATACAGAACGATGGACCATGGACCGAAGTCCAAGATCGGTTTCAACAATTCAAATTCTTTGTATTGCTCTCAAAAGAACAGAGGTACATGTAGATGACAAAACAAATTTTTCAATTCTGAGCAGTTATTTATTTTCTCCTATCAACGCCCCACTTAGAGTGAGAGAGATAGAGAACGTTGATGGTGTAGTGTCCGTGACGTTTACTCGTGATGTCGGAGAGCGGAAGATAAGTAGTCCGTGCAGTGTTTCGTGTGGAGGCCGAGTGAAGGTAGTTTTTTACGTTTTTAAAAATATATTTATTGTTCATAATATTTACAGAGATCAATACAGATGCAGAATCTTATCTATTTTGTTCTTTGTCTTTAGATACCTAGTTCCCGATTGAAACTTTACCTCTTATTAGTTTTGGATATTTTAATCTTCGTTCAAGATTATATGGTTATTATTTAATCATATGATCATCAATTTTACTGTTCTTAATCTAAGTAAAAAAATTGTTATCAAAAAACTTATACATTGAGTGAAGGTAGTGGCACGAACGCGTGCGTTTATCCACAACTCGCAGGACGCGCGCCATAGCTCGCCTCGCTTCTCACAATACTGCGCATGCGCACAGAGGGAGAGGTAGCTGTTCGCGAGCTCGCCCCACCATTCCGTTTTTGGGCCTGCGCACCATAGCTCGCCTCGAGTCTCCAACTCTGGCTAATGTATATAGAGAGGGGATACTCGTTCGCGAGCTGCCTCCCACCTTCCGTCCGTGGGCCCGCGCGCCAGTGTACTTCTGCTTGTTCGTGTGCGTTTGACAGTTTTCCGCTCCAATCTCTCTCCTCTACATTACAACTTCTCTATATTACAACTAACGCTACAATTTAACTATGGAATACTGTAAAGTAAGAAGAATCGATATTTATCTTGATATTAAAATATAATAAAATGGTTGCAATTATAATGCACATGTCCTAGTACCAGTAAAAATTTGATTACACAGTATTAAAATAGCCATCGTTACTATTATTATCATTAGAATAATTGTGACTAAATGTTTATCAATAATGATTTATTAGTTCAAACCTAAATATTACTTACTATTTCCATTTGTGATTTTATTCATAAGGTCATAACATTTCCACTCATCTTGCCTTGCTTAATTATACAACTTCTTCTGAAACTGATAAATGATCAGTTTATAAGCATCTTACTAGAAAGTTCTACTTGGAACCTGTATGTAAGCAAGACAAGTTTTTGGAAATATAAACTGAATTGGTAGATTATAGAAAATGTGACTGTATAAAAAGCAAGGTTCGTCAAGGTGATAGCTGGGATCTTTGCTGGTCAATATTGCTTCTTCATCTAGCAAGCGCGCTGTATAGTTTGGTCCTATTTTCCTTGATTCATCCATCAACATCCATGCTTGACGAAAATGACTAAATTTCGTCGATAGAGTTTAAATATAAAATTGTTAATATTGAAAGACGTATATTTGAAATTAATAATTTCAGTGAGGTATTAATTGTTATATTATCTCTAACATAATGAAAACCGTTATTCAAATTTAAACTAAAGAATATTCATTGTGAACAGATCATCGTACTTTACTATAGCTTCTTTATTCATAATGTGTCCCGTAAGCGTTTACATGACATCTACTCCTTACAATCTTTCCGCTTATACCTATATTTTCAACAATCTTATCCTTTCTACATATACAATTAATTACAACTGTATATATAATTCTTATATCTAGTTCCTTATCTCTATTTCCTGCGATAGCGCAATTTAGGACTTAATAGCAAACGAGTGAGAGAGCGAACGAAAGCGAGAGTGCAAGCGAGAGAGAGAGGATGTGAACGCAAACGCATCTTAGTCTACTTAACTTTTACCTTAACGATTACTTACAATCTTAACGCTTCTAATCTAAGCGACTTTCGTTTCCTCTTTCTATCACTTTTTTGTACCTCCATTTGCTTTTTTTCACATGCATTCTTTCATTCTCTTTCATTCGCTCCTCTAGCACCCTCCAACTCCTTCATCCATTCTTCTCCTAATCCATCCTCCCCTAGAATCTTAACCACATTCTCTTGCCAGCTTCCTTTATCTTCCATTCCTCTCCTACATCCTTCCCATACTTGCTCCCATGTTTCTTCCTCCCATTCTCATATTCTGCACTTTCTGTTCTCTTATTTTTCCCAGTACATCCCCTCCCTTACCTCGTTTACCAATCTAAATCTTGCTATTCTGGTCCACCTTTTCTCTCCCCATCCCTTTTCTAAATACTTTGGCACTCCTTTCTTTTTTATCATCTTATACCATTTATTGTATTTTGATTCCTCAATCATCCCCCATCTTTCTATTAATTTTCATTAAAGAATACCCTCCTTTATTCTTACCATCTCATTAATTCGATCGCCCTCCCTCTCCTCTCTTCTACCTCCATCAAACACTTTCTCGCCAACTCCCCTCCCTTTCCCTCCCTCAGTTTCGTCTCAAATTTCCATGCCGTCTTTGCCGCTCTAATACTTCACTTTTCCCTTTGCGTTTCTTCTCTAACCATACATCCTGGCGTCCTCCAGTCTGCCCCTTATATACCTGTCCACCTTATATACCTTTCTTGTAAACTCTCAATATCCTTCCTACCTTTCCATCCCAATATCTCTGCTCCATAACTTAATACCGGCCATACCAGCGTATCAAATAACCACATTCTCCTTCTCCCATTTTTTTAACCTTCTTTTTCCTATTCCCCATATCTGTTTCACTACCCCTGCTGCTTTTTTTATTCTTGCTCTTATATGCGCTGTATGATCTCCATTCGTTTGCACGATATATCCCAAATATTTATACTCTTTTACTTGTTCTAACTTTATTCCCTTCCATCTCCCTGTCCATTCTTTCTTTCTTCCCCCTCCTTTTCTAAACTTCATTATCTTTGTCTTTTCTACATTTACATTCAGTTTTTTCCCATCTAACTCTTTCTCTAATCCAGTAATTAATCCCGACATCCCTTCTTCATGCTCTGCCATCAACACTATGTCCTCTGCGTATGCCATTGTATATATCTCTTCCTTCCCTATCCTAACTCGTCCCTAACCCTTCCTCTCCATTTCTTCTTCCAAGTCTGATATTAAAAAATTAAATAGAAGTGGGCTTGAAGGACATCCTTGTCTCACACCTCTAACCCAACCAGAAACTATCTCCTACTTGCTCTCCTACCTTTACCCTCCTTTTTGTCTCTGTAAAAATTTCTGTTACTCTCTTTATTAATCCCTCTATTATCCCCTATTTTTCCATAACTTTTTCTATTTCGCCTCGATCTAATGAGTCAAACGCCGCCTTTAAATCCACGAGCATTGCTATCATTGCCCCTTTTTCCCTATTAATTCTCTTATTTACTAAATAGTTCAAAACATAGAAGTTGTCAATTAACCCATTCCTTTTCTAAACCCTGTCTGATTCGGCGACTTAATCTTTTTTTCTTCAACTTCTATCTTTAATCTCTCCGAAAAAATAGTTACATATACTTTATAAAGTGTTGGCATCAACGTCACGTCCCTATAAGCTTTAACCTCCTCTCCTTTTCCTTTCTTTACTATTGGTATAAGTACTCCTTCTTTCCATAACTTTGGCTACCCCTCTCTTCTCCATACTCTATTACACATTATCCATGCCCATTCCTCTAGTTACTCCCCTCCATATTTCCATACTTCATTTGGACTCTCATCTATACCAGGTGCCTTTCCATCCTTTATTATTCCTAAAACCTTAACTATTTCTTCCCTTGATATGTCTTCGTCCTCATCTCTTTCTCTACCATATTTTCCTCCCTTTATAACTTTTCTCTCTACTCCTCCTAGCAAATCCAAAAAAATTTCTTCCATTCCACATTTCAATATCTTGGTTTACTCTTCTTCTTCTTTTTCTTTCTCTGTTTACTACCTTCCATACCTCTTCTTCGGTCCTAGCCTTCTCCGTCTCTTCCTCAAACCTTTTATTCTTTTCCTTTTTCTTTTAATAACTTTCTTTTAATATTCCCCCCTTTACTAACTTCATTTTTGTTTGTGCACTCTAATCCTTTTTTTATTTCTCCCATCATTATTTCCATCTCCTCGTCCACATTTCCCTCTCCCATTTTGATATTTTTGATCTTTTCTCTAAACTGTTTTTTTCCTTCCCTTGCCTAATTCCCTTTTCCTACACTTTTACATTTGCTCCCTTTTTATTCATAATGCTATTGCATTTTTGTCCCTCTAATGTCACTATTAAGGGAAAGTGACCCGAAACAATATAATCGCCTACCTATAGTTTCTTAACCTTCTCTCTTACCTCATCATCCACTATCACATAATCAATTACCGTTCCCCTTTTACCTCCTGAGCGCGTATATTCTCCTTTCTTACCACCTTCTATAATTCCATTTAAGATATACCATCCCAACTCCTCCAAGCTCTTTAACAACTTTGTTCCCTCCCAGTTTAGTACCTTATCTTTGGATTTTCTTCCTCCCTCTTCTCCCCATTCCCTTCCTCGTCTGTGACCTGTTCTCGCATTGAATTCATCCTTGCCTTTGCTACTATTAATCCTTCTTTTTGTTCTTTCCTGTCTTTATTATCTTTTCCTGTTATACATTAATTTCTTACTCCCACCACCATTCCTCCCATCGCTCTGCCCTTTTTATTCTTCCTCTTTGCATCTTCCACTTGTCATTTGTAATCTCTTGGTAACCTTGCCCTTACTCTTTTCTATCCCTTTTCATCTAGCCACGTCTCCATCATTATGACTACATACCATTGTGTCGAATTTCTTATAAACTCCCTATCTTTTCTCTCCAATCCTGCTATATTCCAGTAACAAATCTTCCATTCTTCCGTACTTTCGTTTCTCATCTTTTTTTCCTTCATACTATTTCTTATTTTCCTATCTCCTGTTCCTTCCCCTCCTAGTTTCCCTGCACCTCATTTCTTACTATCTGTTCCCTTTCTTCATCCCAATTCCACCACACTCCGTCTATCTGTATTTCTATCTGTATGCATGTATCTCTATATGTATATCTGTTCCCTTTCCCCTTTTCCTTTCATCTTGCGCTATTTTCCTCAATTTATATTGCATCTTCCTTTCTACCCATGTCAAATCATCCTCTATTCTCTCTGGACTTTCATATTATAACCTTTTCTTTGTCATCACCACCCTCTTATGTTCCCATTTCTTTAATTTCACCAGTACCATAATCTCCCCTCTTCGCTGTTCCCTTCCTACATTTCGCATTTCCCCTATCTCTACCTTAGCACCAATCCTTTTTAGTACTTCGTCCACCCCTTCCTTCAGCTCTTTCCCCTCTAATCTTATAACCTTTATTACTGTGTTTAATTTTCTTTATTTCCTCCCTTCCCTTTCTATTTTTTGTTCTATTTTTCTCACACTTTCCATCTCCTTATTACCACTCTCGCCCCCACCACAATTCCGGTTCGAGCTTTCAAGATTTTTCATCCTATCTTGCATCTTCTCTACCTTTTTATTATTATCTTCTTCCTGCTTTTCTAGCTTTTGTTCTGATGACTGCATCCTCTTACTAATTTTTTCCTGATTTCTTCCCATTTTTTTATTTCCTTCTTAACTTCAGCCGTTTCCCGCCTAATTTCCTTCTTTAATTCCTCTCCCCTTTTCTCCTGCTTTTCTTCATAATCCCCATTACCTCTATCATCACTTCGCGAATTTCCTTTTATCTTTCCTCTTTCATCGTACGCTTTTTGCTCTTAATCTTTCCTTTTCTATAGTTTTCTTATACTTCCTCCTTGCCTTCCTTTCCTTGTTCTCCTCTTTCGGCGCACTGAACACTTCCTGCTCTATATCTGTTTCTTCCGCGGAGATGCTCGCTCCGCTGACCATGAATGAAATTTAAACTTTCCTGCCTTCTATGGTTCCTTGTTTCTATCTACCGTCGCGGTCTGGTACCTTTCTCGCCTTTGGGCGTCGCTACCCAACCCTGCTACTACCAACCCGATCAACACAGTCCTCTCACCCTGTCACAAATCTCCAAACAAACTTTCACACAAATCTGTCTCAATCCTCCAAAGTATCTACCGCCCCTTTTCAATCTCACAATCCCTCAATTAATCTCTAACATCCACACCCTTATACACACTTCCACAATCCACTCACTTCAAATTTCACCACAATATCAGAAAAACTCAGCATTAACAATTCCAACTACTTTACACTTTCATGCTGGCAACGGAAGTCTACTTTATTATAGCTACTTTAAAAAATATTTAATTTGTATAGTTTCAGCGAAAAAATCTTTTAGCTTTAAAGTCTTAAGTAGAATAATTTTGTAGATGTAAAACGAACAAATATGTTTTCAAATATCGCATACTTAAAGAGAAAAGAGAAAAAGGGGACGTTTTTCGAAACTTGGAGAAAAAAGGGAAATTTGAAAACGGGAAAACTTAAGAGAATAAGAGAAAGACTGCGAGCCCCGTTTTTGATTAAAAATTATTGTAGTTTATCATCATAACTTTTTCACCAGTTTTAAATAAAAATACTGATTTTTACCTCTTTAAAACTTTAATAAACGTTTCTCTTGGTAAAGCGATATTTCCAATCATTCTTAATCTCTTTTTACCTTCTGCTTGTCGCGCTAACAATTTTTTTCTCCTTGTCACATCGCCACCGTACTGTAAGAAAAATAAAAATTTTAACATAAAGAAATGTACCATTTAAAAGCGAGGGGCTAACCACCACTGTTGTATTCTAGTACGTAAACTCTGCTTTGTGCGATTTTTTTTGCAAAATTTTCTAGTTTTGTACACGATTGTAACCCGAAATATCTCCTTTTAATATAATAAATCATCGTGAAAGCATTAAATTTATTGTAATGTTTTTTGACAAATTTTGTCTTACTATTGCTTCTTACTAATTAAAAAAATGCTTGAATCATAATTATTATTTTTTTGAAGAAAATATTTTCTTCATCCCTATTCTAGAGTTTCAAGCATGTTTTTCCCGAAAAAAGAGTCTTGATTTATTTAAAATCAACCATTTTAAACAATTGGTAAGAACTGACGGTAGGAACATGAGACATGACATTCCAGTTATCTAATTTTTTAGTGGATAACAAACTTAAGAAAAAAAGTTAAATACCAATCGTATTTCTGCATTAATTTCGATTTTAAATTTTCACATTTTAGTAAGTATACGACACAGTCCCTTATATTATTAGTGACTTTGATATCTCTTTTTTCAGTTGTATTTTTCAATTTTAAAGGGGCAGTCTGCCATCTTCAACGACTTTTTCGAACATTTTGCTCTCCTAGTAAAATTAATTCATAAATATCAAACTTTTAGTAGATAAAAGAAGAGGTTTGAAGGTAATGCAGCAATTTATAGAAAACATTTTTTAATGTAAATATCGCTGGTACGCCATCCTGAAGTAAATCCCAGTTTCAAACTGGCTGACACGATATCTCAACTTATAACTTAAATTGTTTAAACAAGATTTCAAAAGTCCGCCATTTTGTTTAATGTTATCACACGTGAATTATCCTAGTTCACACGACAGCTTTTTAAAGACATGGAAAGATCCAAAGGATGTCTTAAAGACGTCAAATTGTATGACATAGAGGTACATTCTAAGGACGTCTTTAGGACGTCCCGGTGCCCACTGGGATGTAATCTTGTAATCGAGTGTACACGAAAAAACGACGTGGTTAACCACTCGTTTGAAACCATAATAATAAAATGAAAAACTCACTAGTTTTGCAGTAACGTCTTTCCTGAGGGCTGGCAAATTTTCTCTGGCTAAAATCTTGCTTCCTACTGCCGCTTGAATGGCTATAAGAAATTGTTGTTTAGGAATGATTTCTACTAATCTGAGGCAAATAGCTCTACCTTTTTCGGATGCTCTACTTGCATGAACTATTGTACTCAATTCTTCGACTGGGTTTCCGTTCAGCAATATATTCATCTATAATCAAAACATTACATAAATTAATGCATGCTGGCCATTTTATCCGAGGAAAAAATTTCGCGGTCATCAGATAAATTTTCCGATTTTTTTCTTGTGATACATGTGTCTCAATTTCGCACCACATTATTAGTTGAAAAATACTAAAAGAAACTTGAGAAGTTTACAAAATAATTATTTCTTTATCAGCATCGGTATGCTTTTACAAAGAGAGCCGGTTAAAGATAAGTTTTAAAGATAATACCTTGAAATTACAAGTTAAAGCGTCATAATTATCATAAAAATAAGACATTTATTACTTCTGAAATAAAATTTTAAACAAAGCAGGACGGACTTTTGAAGGCACATAATGTAATTTTTTAATTATTCAGGCTTATTTGTTTTAACCCTCTTGTGACACAGAAAATTTGATTCTATATAAAGATGATTCATGTTTGTTATTTTTGTACGTGATTATGTGGGTGGCGGTAGTGAGAGCGTGTGCGGTGACAGGTGGTGAGAAGATTTTACGGAGTTTGTGAGGAAGGTGTGAGTGGAGTGTGAGGGTGGAAGCCTAGGAGGTGAGTAGGGTTGTGAGGGATGAATTGGGGATTTAAAATTTAATGTTCAGAGTAGTTAGAGGAGAAAAAAAGGTGTCTGCAGAGGCTGTGAAGGGTGGAATCAAGAAAATAAAGAGAAAATTTTGGACGGTAAGCGGTAACAGTCTTGAAAGATATCTGTTGGTTGTAGCAGGTACTTTTTGCATGAAAAGGTCCCAGTTACTGACGGAAGAACGAAAGATGGTCAGCGAGAGTGTGGCCCGGTGTCGAGTGGTGCGCCGGGGAGAGGGAAAAAGCGGAACGAATGAAGCTATAAGGCGAGGGAAAGCGTCTAGCGCAAGTGAGGGGGAGCATTACTTGAAGAGGAATAGAAACAGCCAAAAGAGTCCTTAATAGAGGGCTTAAGAAGGTGGAGGGTAGATCAGAAATAGAAGCCTACTGTTGCCCCTGTCGCATATGACAGAGGCAAGGGCGAGAAAAAAGGTATTTGGGAGAGGGTAGAGAATATGATAGAAGAAAAAGTATAGTATAGATAGAAAAAAAATATTGACATAAGAGGATTAAAGCTAAAGAATGGGGAAGAAAGGGAGAGAGTAAAAATTGCTACTACAGAGAATAAGGTGGATTAAAGGCAAGATAGGGAAATTCAGGCTATAAAGGATAAAGGATAAGAAGGTTATCATCGATCCAGATTTGACAAGAAGGAAAGAGTTGTGCAGAGAATGCTGAACGAAAGGGCTAAGAGGGAGAGGCGTGAAGGGAGGGCGGCGAAAGTAGGGTATCGGACAATAAAAGTAGATGAGAAAATGTGGGCATGGGACCAGGAGAAAGAAGTGTAGTAGGAAGTGCAGGGGAATTTTTTCATGGGAAGTAGGGGGTGGGGTTAAAGCAGGTTGGAGGAGTAGTAAAGATGCTGTACTAGAACGTAGAAGGGATAAAGAAGAAATATTAGGATTTCTGGAGGTATATCCAGCAATTTGATGTAATGGAACTGGTAAAGACGTGGGTAGAGAGAAAGGAATGGAATAGAGTAGAGCCGAAGTTGCCAAGGGAGTATAGGTGGAGGCTCCAGGAGGCGATCAGAGAAAAATGGAAAGGAAGGGTTATTTACAGATAGGAAGTAGTTATTTTTCATGCAATTAAAAAACACGATGTGTATCGTGATCTGGAGACTTCACTCTACAAGACTGTATACACGCTTTTGATGACTTTCGAAAAAGTAAATTTTAGAGTATGAAAATGGACTTTGACGAAAATGTAACAAATTATATTTTTGGCTGATGTTTCTCTTATACTTTGAGTTTTTTAAACATAAAATAGGTGCGATAGAAAGTTTGCAGTGTGAAGTATGGTATGAGGTACGGTATTACAATGCGTACAAAATCACAAGTTGAAAGATATTTCATAAATATTTCATAAATATTTTAGCCTACTATCTTACATTAAACGCAGAAATGTTATATCTTTTACCCTCTTTTGACTATCCCTAGAGATCACGTGACCTTGTAGCTGGTGGGAGGGCTTAAGGGTCTCATTGAAACATAGATCTGGAATAGGAGAATCGGAGGGACTGCATCGCGAGGTGTAGTTGCTCTAGGGAACTGACTTCTTAACGGAGACTTTGGGATACCACGTCAAATCCCATGTATGGAGATCCACCACCTGAAAGCGGGGATCTGCAGGGAGTGTTATTTATTTACCTAGCTGCTAATGGAACCAGATTTGGCAAGACAAAAAAGTTAATAAACATAATGAGACCTAGTAAGCTAGATTGGAAGCATGCTACACCAAAATAGTGCCGCGAGGATTCCCACCAGGGGGGGGGGGGTTTGGCACCCCTCCTGTGGTGCATTATATGGTATGGCTGTCTTCGCTGGCTAAATAAGGAAGGGTATTATATCCACGGATACGCGGATGACTTTAATCCTAGTCGTAGGAGTCATATTCATTGCTCATTTGTAAACATCGATGGGTCTTACATGGTCAGTACGGCTATACTCCACTGTCCTTAAACCAAGGTTCCTATACGCGGCCTTGGTCTAGTGCCAATAGGTGAAACTCTAAACCATGTAAGATAAGCAGCGACGATCACAAATGCTAGCGTTTAGAAGCGTCACGGGAGCAATGAGGACTATGCCCAGAGCGGAGACAAATTGCGATAACCACCGCGTCGGGGAAGCTCACGCGATGTACCACCTGGGAGATAATAGAGATAAGCTTGGGTGACTAGAGTAACTAGACTCCAAAGTTACATCAGTACAATTTCAAATCTAGAAATGAGACAAGACGAAAGAACACAATGCTTTTTTGCATCACAAGTACGGATAAGTGGAAAACAAACGGCAATTGGTTCCTCCCAGGGGAAATCTAGTAAAAAGACGACTCCAAGCGAGAGGGGAGAGGGGTCAGGAGCAAGAATCTATGTCAGCATAGAAAGGAGGGAGTTAGGAATCCCGCTTGGGCGACATACCACCATCTTTCAGGTTGAGGACCTGGCCGTCCTTTGATGTGCTGAGACATTAATAGAAGAAAACACTACAGGTAGGCAGATAACAATCTGCTCGGACCATCCGTACATCCAACCCTTCATTCAATCGCCCAACTATTTACATAACGATCCATCCGTTCATCCATTGACCCATCCATCCAACCGTCCATCAATCCATGCAAACACTTACCTATTCATCCACCCATACGTCCATCCACCCACTTATCCATCTAACCTTCCATCCTTCACCCAACAATCCATATAAACACTCATTCATCAACCCACCCACCCACCTACCCAACAATTCATCCATCCAACAATTTAACAATCTATGTAACCTTCAATTAATCCATCCACCTATCCATCCATTTTCCGGATTTGAATTAAATTCAGTCATTCATTTAAGGCAACCGGACATATTACAAAACAATTTCCGTTTTTATGAAACACTACATTAAAAAATTCAAAATATGAGTAAATATTGTGCAACAGGCTGCGCAAAAATAATATTTATGAATATTATCATCTAAATTCGTAAACTTATGTAAATAAATATTGCCCGGAAGCTTTTATGTTTAAACAAAATTTGCAAAACAAACAAAATTAAACAAAAAATTCAAGAGCCGAAAGAAAATTCCTATTAGTCGTCTATATCAATACCACCGGCATCAGCTAGTACCCTGGCGGCCATTATACGAGTCTCTAACAGCTGGTTCGTCCTACGTTGTGAGTCCTTTGTTGTGTGGCGGATAAGATTTAGTCGAAACATATTTTTTAGGTCTTTTATTATAAAACTTTGTAGTTTAACGTAGTTTTCTTTCGGCTCTTGCGTTTATTAAAGTTTGAAACTAATATCTTATGTGCTATAAAAAAAAGTTCCAACGTTAAAAAATGTCGAGGTTCAGAAAGCAGATGAAATAATTTTCAGTGAAGTTCCTACCCAGATGAGTACCTAGACGTACTTATTGTACTCTAATACATTTTCTAAAGTTTCAGCTCGATATTTTATCTTTTAAAAAAGTTCTTAGTTAAAAAAAAATTAAGTGAACTGATAAAGTAAGATCGGTAATATAGATATTTGGCTGCGTCACAAGTGCTTAAAAGTGTGAATTTTAACATTGATAGATATTTACTACCTATAAAATCAGCATACTGAGCAGCATGCTTTAATAAAATAAAATAAAACTTGTATTCAAGGGCGTAGCGAGCGTATTGACTTTTGAGGTCCAAGCATTGTCATAAATGCCGACTCAATAAGTGTAATTTACCTTTTGTCAAGATTTACTTTATCAATTCAAGTAATGGAATTTCTCACAAAAATTTCTCGAAACTTCCTGGATACGCGAGCGTTACCTACTTCGGGGTACCTTCCTGTAACATTTTTCAGAATTCTCAGAGCCTTCAATTGGAATGTACCAGAAATATTCAGGGAAACTTTTGTGCTATCGTCGATAATAATATTATTATATAATATAATAATTATATTTTTATTATTATTACCATTTAGTATAATTATTATAATATTATTAAATTTAAATAAATTAATTCTATTATATATTATTCTTTATTTTATTTTCTTCAAATTTATTTGTCAACCGCAAATTTTGTAACTAATTTACCTTATATAAATGTAAAGATTTTTAACATTTGAATTGATATTAATTTTAAAAAGTCACATATATCTAGCCTGTCATCAACATCTGTCTCATGATACGGATAATTACCTTACTTGGTAAAAAACTGTCATCTGAAAAAATATTAATGAATGTACCCCAAGAAGTTTGAAAGTTCCTATTTAATCTGAAGACTAACAACATGAACGGTATTATAAGTTTGGAAACTAAACTAACAATAGAAATATTTCAACTAATACCTATTGATGGATTTTTAAACCAGTAAAAGAGTTTTTGAATAAAAACATTTTAAAATTCTGGTTTTCCGGTCCAAGCGGCCACCCTAATGATACTTGACAGATTCCTTTATACTTCACACTCACTTTAACAATATTTGATGCTTCATATCCGTAATCTTCGTAATCAAAGCTTGCATATCCTGAGCTTAAGGATTTCAGTCCGTCGTGAAAATCCATGATTATTTCGTTAAGTGGCAAAATGTACTGCAAAATCATCCTCTCATTGTCTATGTATTTAATGGACTTTTCAACTCCTCTCTTTTCGAAGCACATGGTTTTTATTCCTCCCAAGTATTCCGCTAAGTTAAATAGTTTGTTAAAAATTAGTTAGGTTTCTTTTATAGAAATTTATATAAGGGCCTAAGATGTTGCTTAAATTAGTCCGATATATATTGTGTAGTCCGAATTTAACAGTTTACAGTCCGAATATAAAAAGTGTGCAGTGGGAAATTAACTTTATTTCAAGCCAAATTTCTAGCCTTTAGCCTAATATTTGAAAAAATTTAATATGATCTTCAAGATTCCACTTAAATATGAATAAATAAATTAATAGAACCGAAAAAGGAAATTCAATTATTTTTGGTTGATAATTTCATTATTTTGTCGAAAATTCAACAATTTTCTCAAAAAGACATCCTTTTTGAGTTGAAAATACAAATATTTTTCAATAATGTGGACGATTTCAATGAGAACGATTGATAGGTTGATTTTTAAGTTTCTGATATAAAGTTTGATATCAAATTTTAAAAGATCGAGAAATTGGATCGAAAGGGCCTAAATTTATTAAAATCAAATAATTTTGCCAATTTCAATGAATCTCAGAATTAGGGTTTTTTCCTTGTTTCTTATCACAAATTTGCTTTCAAAGTTAGAAATTTAAGATTTCAAATACAAATAGAGCAAATATGTAAAAAAATCATTAAACTGGCGGGTTTTCATGACACTTGATTCTAGGCGTTGCGGAGTGCTGATAAGATTTTGGCGGTAGTGAGAAATTCAATTTTTCGGAGAAGAAAAAATTATATAATGTAGGAATAGGGATCGTTTTATTCGTAATAAACGTAAGTTAAAGTTTTAAGTATTTCCACTTTATTTTTCACAAAAACATAAGCACGTAAATTTTCCGACGGCGTATCGTCTCGAATATAAAGCGAAGTTCCTGTTTCGCCCCGACCTCTATATCACATTAAATTAACTGACTTAAAAAACGCGCAAAATTTAAAATTACTCTCACAGTTCGGCAAAGCTGGCATAAATGGTCGACCCAACCACCATAAGAGACTTCGATGATTTTACTAGTCATCATCACCTCCTTCGTTTGAGCTGTCCCAGGTCTCTTTAATCCATAATTTCATTCGATCTGGGATAAGGATACAAGAAAAGGGTTTCTGAGTGATCTGAAGTCCTTCGATGTCTCTTATGACGTATATGTGAAGGCCGAGAAACCTTTTGACAACATAAGGCCTTTTGTACTTCGGTAACGACTTTTTATCAACACCTGGAGTCGTAACTACATTTTTGATCATAATGAAATCGAGAACCTTAAATTTACGTGACTCTTTCCGCGTAGCATCATAAACTGGTTTGTTATATTCTTGCACCTTTTAGTTTGCTCTACCGCCTTCGACCAGTTTTTCTATAAATTCTGTAAATTCGTCCAATGTGAAGCAAGTTTCTCTACCAGATACAAGCCTTCTGCAATTACTGAAAATGTGGAAGTACTGTTCCAGTTTTGCAATATTTTCTTTACTCGCTGTTGTTTTAACTGGATATAAAACTGTATACTTTGCAAAGGCATCTACAATTAGCAAAATGTGCTTGTTAGCAAAATGTGCTTGTTAGCAAAACCCGCTGCTTTGAGAGGTCCGTAGTGGTTTACGTGGATAGTCTCGAAGGGCTTATTTCCTTTTTCGTTAAGTTGCAGAAAACCTTCTTGTTTACCTGAAAGTAACGAGCAAGTTATACACTTAATACAGTTTTTTTGTGTTCTCAGACATGTGCTCGCATATTCGGAAACCAGTAAACATTAGATATCAGATCCACTGATTTTTCTAATCCTATGTGCCCTACATCGTCGTCACATGTTTGAATTACACTTCCTATCATACTTTCATGTACATAAAATAACAGATTTGCGTCTTTCTTACCCTAAACTACGCTGTTACAAAGTTCTAAATTTTTACTTTCAGATACCTCTAGGTCTTTTTGTAATTTACGAACAGTCGGATCCTGCAATTGTTTATAAACTAGAATTTGATCAAAAGATAGTGATTCGATAGTCAATATATTTCGACTGAGAGCATCAACATGCTGCATACGGTCGCCTGGACGATGCTCTAAAATATAATTGTAGCTTCACAATGTCCTCCCTGTAACACTGCCCGCGCCGTAGCTTTGATAAGGAGTTCAATGTCAAACCCGTTGTTAGGCATTTGCATATTTCGTACATTGTTCACAGCACCTGGCAGACTATCGATGTCGAACCTATCCTGATTGTCAGCATCGCTATCACCCTAATCGTGCTCACTCATTGTATTATCTGGATCGTTAAAATCGATCTTTTTGCCGTACGAACGTTTATCGTTAGCGTCGCGAACATGAGGCGTATTTCCCAATATGTCCATTAACACTCAATTCGACCACGAAAGCGCGCGAATCCCACTTCTGAAAATCGTAGGAATAGGGATCGTTTTATTTGTTATAAATGCAAGTTAAAGTTTCAAGTATTTCCACTTTATTTTTCACAAAAACATAAGAACGTACATTTTCCGACAGCATATCGTCTCGCACATAAAACGGAAGTTCCTGCATCGCCCTGACCTCTATATAACATCAAATGAACTTACTTAAAAACGCGCGAAATTTAAAATTACTCTTACAATAATAATTTATTTTTACTTTAAAGTATTTTTTGAACACTGAACACGATAAAAGTATGAATAAAAATGTCTGAAACAATTAACGTTTAGTATTGGCCACAAATTTGTGATCACACCATCAAAAACTCATCCAGAACTTAGTTGCATGAAAATCAGTCAATTTTTTTAATTTTCCATCATAGATATGAAATTTTTGAATTTGGACCGTGTCGCGATTCACACAAGAATGAATAAACCAACATAGTTAAAAGAAAAGGATACAGTGGTAACAGCTATTTCTGCATTAGAGAGGGCGCGAATTGCGAATTCTCACTTTCCTTCAAGTTGAGCCCTAGAGTAACTTGACCGATGACAATCCAAGTCCATAAATGCACTCAATGTGCTTAGGTCCGGGTAAACCTTTTCTTAATATGTCCACTACCGTCTTGTCCATAGGCAAGTAATTTAGGTCAATAGGGTGTTCCTTCAATACATGAGGCACAAAATGACGCTTTACGTCTATGTGTTTGGAGCTGGAATGATGTACTGGATTCTCAGCGAGTTTACCAGCCGAGATTCTTAGTTTCTTGAAGATATCTTAGTACGTTTGGCTGCTGGCCAATGCTCTCGTTTCGGATGCAGCGTACATTAAAACTCCAAACAGCTATCTATAGGCGAATTTTTCTTCATACCTTGGATCATTTGAACCCTTCGTTAACTTTGTGGCGATTGCGAGCAGAGAGCTTGCGAATTTACTATCGTTCATCCGGAACCTTCGAATAATGTCCTTTAAATAGGCAGTTTGAGATAGGGTTATGCCTTCTTCATCTCGTTTGATCTCCCTTCCTAAGCAATACCGAGCTTCTCCGGGGTCCTTCACCTTGAACCTTTTGGAAAGTTCCTGCTTCATTTTACTCTCACTTGCTGGATCGTTTCACAAGATCAAAATGTCGTCCACGTAAACCAGAAGAAAAATCATTTTGTTGCTGTCAGTGTACCGCAATGGATCTGCACATGTTGGTGTCAATTCAATTTTTCGAAGACTTAAGCCCAATTTTGTATGCCAGTGGCGTCCGGCTTGGCGTAAACCATATAAGGATCTATTTAGCTTGCATACATTGGGCGTTCCATCAATATTACGCAGCATATCGTTGGATCGTTTGTAAGTTCGGGATCGCTGTCTTCGCGTACTATCTTTTGAAGCTTTTCTTCGTTTCAGTTGATCGTCGGAACCATATTTATTCCTAAGATCAGTCTGGCACTTTATCACCTTTTCATTTGTTGGTCTATCGACTAAATCAAATGTCTGGTTCAAAATAAGACTTCTAATCGTCTCGTATATGGCATATTCCTATTCGTCGCTGTCAAGTCCAGACAGGGCCCGCTGCAATGTGATATCGCAGGCATTCAAAGCAATGCTGGTTTCCTGCGGCTACCCTGCGACTTTAGTATTTCCATCCCATTCGAGAAATTCTTTGTCGCTGGAATCAGCAGGCAATTAACCTCCAACATTGACAGGAGCATCTACTTGTACAGTATTGTACTGTTTAGAAGGACGTCCTGGTTGACCAGTTGGAACCTTTCGAGGCCTGCCAGGTCCTCTCTTTGTATTTCCTGTCGGTTTATTTCATTCTCGGTTAGTTCCTCGACAACACAAAAACATTCTTTATAGGTGCTTCAACGACGACAGGAACATCGTTTTAAGGTGGTTTATCGAGGACAGGAATATAATTTGCCGGTGGTTCAGCGACTACAGGAATATGATTAGCTGGAAGCTCATTGAAAATATTCTCATCCATAATGCGATCGAGAACAAATTTCACCTCTAGTGTAGTTGACGGGGTTTCTTGAATCTTTCCTGGGAAGTATTCATTCATAAATTGCATGTCACATGTTATACAGATTTTCCTATCAGACGGAATCCAAATCCGGTCGGCTTTCGCGTTAGTGGCGTAGTCAGCGAAAATACCATTAATTCCAAGTGGTTTTAGTTTTTCCTTGTTTATACTCTTATCGAGACAATACGAAGTAACTACGAATTTTCTTAAATGTTTTAAATCAGGCCGCTTACCTGTCCCTTTCTCGTGTGGTGGTTCCATCACTGATGGCTTGGTAACACATCTGTTCCGTATGTAGCAGACGGTGGCGACAGCTTCTCTCCAAAATGACATAGGCAGTCCGGAATCTATCAGCATACAACGCGCTGGTTCCATCAGAGTTCGATTTTTGCGTTCCATAATTCCATTCTGCTGCGGAGTGTAGGGTGCGGTTAATCAATTTTTTATTCCTGATTTCTACAAAATTAGATTCATGTCTGAGTTGACAAACTCTGTACTGTTGTGGGATTGTATTTGTTTGATCTTTAGACCAGGTTGCGTCTTAATGAGGTTCTTGTATACCAAGAACTTTGAAATTACGTCCGATTTGTTGTAAAGTAGGTAGTGCTCAGACCAACGGCTGTAGTCATCAGTAAATGTCAGGAGGTACCGTGCTCCTCCGAGTGAACGTTGTTCTCATGCGGCCACATAGGTCGGCATGGACGATTTCGAGAAGAGAAGATGTTCCTTGGCGTCCTTTTGGAAATGGTAGAATCAGCCTTAAAATCAAGTCATGTGGCGACCTCGTTTTACACCATGAAATTCATGTCTCTTTCATTTAAGTGACCTAGTCGTTTATGCCACTCGATTGTGTCACTCTTTTTATCACGCGGTCGTGTCACTGGCCAGTTTCACTCCATACTAACCTTGTGTGATTCTGTGAAAATGTGTATGTCTTTACATAGTGTCAGGTACACTCACTGTAGATGCACCATTCGTCACCATTCGTGACGCTGTGTGACAAGTCTTCTAGATGATTGGAGATTTCACTCAAAAAGAATGCTTCGTCGAAATTATTTGCGTTTCCCTCTTCCTTTTTTTCTTTTTAAAGCACTTGAAGGTTCTATGGTAAAAAAATCACTGTTGATCTTGATGTCCATTTGTTCTGAATGGTCAACAATGTTCATGGATTGTGAAAAATAATCTCGAGCGTCATCGCCATTGAGCATTTTTTGTGAGAGTAGCTGTTCCAGGAGTGATGCCTTTCTTGTGGGGCCCTGGGACGCGTAAATAGATTCGAGTTTCACCAAACGCTGTGCGATGTTTCGCAATTTCGAGTGCGTTTGAATTGCGACAAACTAATTGAGAGAGTGAGTCAGATTTGGCCATTCGATCCTCATGTTTCCATGTATTGAGTGCCTCTCTGTGATGTTCTGGTTTGACCTTTTCTCCAAAAACATACGGACATGTTCCGCTTTTCGTTAGGAGAGCCTCAACCTAAATTTTTCAGGTTTTTTAGTTTTCCTTGGACAAGGATTTAATTCGCATAGAACTTTAAGAATTAGATTGGGCCTGAACCATCTCGAAGTTTTCGCGTACGTGTTCCGTAAGTGGTGCTGGTGATGAAAAAGGTTATTTTGTTCTTCTTTTCTCACTCTCGGCAGAAACACTAAGAATATTAACACTTGAGAATAAATGAGAACATTTACTTCGCTTAAATAATCCACCGATCACAATTTTATAACGAGCGGTGAAAATTAGAATTGCATCGCGCACGTGGTCGTCCGATGCGATGTTGTCAGATCCCCTTTGTTTCGAGTCCAATTGATATTGTTCGTCAAATATGACCTCTGCACCCAAATCTAACAGAGAAACAGCAGCGGATAGACGATTAATAAAAAACTGAGTAGAATGAGAGCTCTCTATGTATGGTGAAACAATTAAATTAATAGACTGTGAGTGATTTGTGTCGCGATTCACACAAGAATGAATAAAAGAACGCAGTTCAAAGAAAAGGATACAGTATTGACATCTATTTCTGAATTAGAAAAGGGGCGAATTGCAAATTCTCACACATTTGGATAACAAATTTCAAATTTTCGACCTCAGATTTGTGCTCGGAAACCTGGAGAACCCCCTAGCAATGATTTTCATGAAAATCTTGCTAGAATGAAGTTGTTTATGAACAATTAAAAGCTTCGAGCAACTTCGAACTGTTTAAAATTCAAAACTGTTCTCGAACTCCACTCGTTCGAAAATCAAGTTCGTGTTTGTAGCGCATACCTAATTTTGTGCGAAATTCGTGTTTATTGTTAGAAAATTAATCGCGCTGGTTAAAAATTGATCTTTTTAGTTGTAAGTTCATCTATTTTTTTCAACTATTTTCATCTATTTTGAACTAAAAATGAAACATTTTTACTTGAAATGTTAGGAATTTAAAGCGTTTCAAATTTAATTGAATATAGTGCCCACATTAATTTAATTTTAAAAAACAGTGACATACAAAAGGTTTGTGTTCCGAAATTTAAAACATTTCAGGCCCTGATTCATATATAAATATAATTACCGGGTGTAATGATTGTTCCAATCACCATTGGTTCATAAAACTCTTTAACAATAACGGAATCCGGACAATCAGTAGGGTTGCTGAAAGAGACATTCTCCCCTTTATACCTGGTGATATTCTTAGCGCCAAATACTTTTGCCTTGTATATTACACCTGGAGTACTAACTATCGGCTCAGCGCCATATTCCTGCTCAAGCCTCTGTATAAACACCTCCATGTGTAACAAACCTAAAAATCCTAGTCGCCATCCTCGCCCCAAAGCTGGACTGTAAAAGGCTAAAGTATTCATTCAAGAAACAGTATGACTACTTTTCATTATCGTTTTGAAAATTTAAATAAATACCTCGATTCCTCTACGGCTGTGACAGCATTATCGTTCAAAATGAGCTTCTCTATGGCGCTGCGCAAATCCACAAACTGAGATTGGTCCATGGGGTAAACTCCAGCGAACACCATCGGTTTAGCGATTTTAAAACCAGGAAGGGGTTCAACGGGCGAGTTCTTTAAATGAAACGTATCTCCAATATGTGCTTCCTGTGAAGATTTCATGTTGCACTTTAGCGCCCCCACTTGACCAGCATATCTGCATTACATTATTTATAATAATTATTATCAGATGAATGTGAGAGACCTTAGATTTGCGTTTATCCAAGCTAAAAAGGAGCTTTCGTTATTATGCTTTGCTTATTTCTGGTCCAGGCTAAAGCAGTGTATACTCCTTCGATCCGTTCACACTTTAAACAGATGAGAAGAATGAAATTATGGAAAAAAACTTAAAATTTTTCAATTCACAAACAGTATATGTCGCAGCAAATTTGTGTAATTATACATTTCATGAAATATCTGGACAGTTCATGAACTTAGCCACGCCAAATTTCCCTCACTCTTTAATTTTTAAGATCAATGGACCTATAGGGATCAAAATTTTTTACGGAGCTTCTAGTTTTTAGTGCCGTATGGTATGTTATGATTTAAAAAATGGCGTACCAGCAATAGCCGCCACAATAAAAAACTGCTTAGTTCAATCTCTTATTTTTGATCTGCTTCTTATAAAAATTAACTTTTTGTTTGGAATTACCTTTCAAAGTGTTTTTGAGGTCACTGATTACGAATTTTCTATGAGTTAAAAAAATCCAAGATGGCGAATCTAAGATGGAGGCTAAAAAGTGTAAACATCATTTTATGTCATAAAAGTAAGGGTTAGGTATCCAATAAAGGGTTTTCGGGGTCGCTGATTACGAATTTTCTATTCTTTTTTCAAAATTCCAAGATCCTAAATCTAAGATGTACGCTGAAAAGTGTGAAAATCCTTTTATCTTATAAAATTATGAGTTGGATATGCAATAAATGGTTTTTGAGATCGCTGATTCCAAGTTTTCTATTATTTGAAGAGAAAAAATCCAAGATGGTAAATTTAAGATGACAAATCTAAGATGGCCGCTGAAAATTTATAAAATTATTTTACGTAATGGGAGTACGAGTCGGGTATGCAACAAACGGTTTTCGGAGTCGCTGATTTCGGATTCAAGATGCCATCTTGCACATCAATTATCAATTATTTACTTGTCTTCGTAATTGACTATTTTAGAGTGCGTATGATGGTCATAGAGTACCAGTCGTCCGTTTTGTCGTTAAAGTCCGCTTTTAGTTTTTCTACGCTACAAGCTAACGCAAACGCGATATTTTTTTACTGGTTCTCCTGATCTCGAAAGGGCATCAGGGACGAAATTTGAACTACCTTTTCGGTGCATGACTTCGTAGTCATATTCAAGAAGTTCCAGTGCCCACCTGGCTAATCGGCCAGTGGGGTTTTTTAGGTTATGGAGCTACTTTAACGCTAGGCTTCCGTTTAGGTTTCTGCTCGCGTATGCTATTACGTAATTTATGCCGTCAATAGTTTGAGTAAGTACGGCTCCTAATCCCGTATTACTCGCATCGGTTTCGAGTAGGAAGGGTTGAGTAAAATCTAGGCATGTTAATATGGATGCTGATGTTAAAAGGTCTTTAATTTTTTGGGAAGCTTTATCTTGTTCTAATACCCAATTCCATTGTTTATCTTTTTAAGTAATCTGTTCATCGGTTCTATTGTTTCGGCAGCCGAATTCACATTTGTCGGAACTGATCGTTAAATTTGCGTAATTTGTTTGATCTAATAGAATATTCTAGAATTTTAAATGGTCATCAAAGTTTTGAGTTAGTATGACAATGTCATATAAATAACAAAAAGCGTTTGGTTTTAAGTCTGGAGTAATAATTGTATCCATCAGACTCTGGAAAGTAGCTGGAGCATTGGTTAAACCAAATGACATCCTTTTATATTGATACATGCCCTTTCCGGGTACTGTGAATGCTGTAATTGGTTTTGAATTTTATTCTAGCGGGAGTTGCAAGTAAGCTCATTTTAGATCAATTCTAGAAATGAATTTTGCTGCTCATAAAGTCTCCAGTATTTCTGTCATGAATGCGATTGGGTCGAGGTCCCTTTTTGTAGTATTATTAACCTTTCTGAAATCTAAACAGAATCTGTAATCTTTCCCTGGTTTTTTGATCATAACTCTAGGGTTCGACCAATCAGAACAAGATGGTTCTATTATATCCTGTTCTAATAATTGATCGACTGTTTGATAAATTATTTCTATAATTTTTGGCGCTCAAGTGGTAGTATCTCTGTTTAATGGGATCGTGTCCCTGCACATCAATTTTATGTTTTGTTAAATGGGTTGCCATATGTTCCTTTCCCGAATGAATTTAAATTTTATTTTACAGAAGTCTTTCTAATTGAGATTGATGGCTTTCGCTAAGCTCAACAATAACTTCGCAAATTTCCCGTTGACAATGATCTCGTTCGCTCCTATTTCCTAATCTATCTGAAATATTATTTAGCTTGATTGCTTTATTTTTTCAATTAAACCATTGATCTCTGTAGTCAATTTCGGATATCTCATTAGCTCTTTGAGATTCCATTTTGGATTTTACTTAAATAGTACCTCTGTTATTTTTACAAAGACTACAGTCGCTACTTTTGTATTCGCTTTCATATTTGTTATTATAATAAATTTTTCCTGAATTATTTATCTTATAATTGATATCAGTATCGCATTCACTTCAAGATTTTCAATTTCTCATTCACTTTCTCATTTTTTTAAATTAAATGCTTACTTTTTGCTTCTGCAACTGCGTAGTCCTTTTCGCGTAAAGAGATAATGAACCAGGCGTGGCGGTACGACGTATCATCCACTTCCTGCTACTAGCTTCTTCTTTTCCTCCCTCGTAGCAAAGTGATGAACCGGAACGACGTATCGGCGGCTTGCTGTCACCAGCTTCTTTTTCTGGGAATTGCTCCCTTTTTACAAGAAAAAATTCGTAAATATCTCTTCGGAGTTCTTCGTTAATTTCGAGAATTTTCAACTCTCATGGTCCACTTCTAAGTGTATATTTTTAAGATGGTGAGGTTTCATCGTTTTAACATATAGCCCATCTTATCAATATCAATAGCTAATCTTGTCAATCTTATCTAAAGACGTGAGTGCATGCCACTGTTACACAAAGGCCGATAAGCGGAGCACTGTAGCGGCAGCGTGTGTTGACTTTAAATCGCTGCCATTACCACAATTTTCGACCGATTTTCTTCAAATTTTCACAAAAACTTTCTCAAAGTCTAGTGAAAGACTTTCTTGCGATAAGCTATGTCAACAAAAATTTTTTCGATCCCCGCGCCACTGCACTGGTTGAAGTTGGCGAAACGTGGTTTTCTTTCGGAATCAATTTGTTATTATTCAAAAACAAACATATTAATTTTTTAAACAAAGTGTGTTGCTTTTAGTCATCGCTCATATATTGAGAATACACCATACAAATTTCAAGCATGTTTATCAACAAATGGCCGAATAATCGCGAGTTGTGCTTGACAAAACATCGATTTTAAATTGAAAACTTTTCGAAGTTTTTATTGTTTATCTTGTGTAAAAATGATCGAATGAAAAAGATTCATGAGAAAAATTTGTTGGCCGCGTCAAACTGAATATGAAGATATATTTTGTTTTACGTTTTGGAACCCTTTTTTTTATCGATAGATTTATCGCTTGTCGAGTTGTTGCATCCGTCGCCTCAATTTCTTTACACGTTTCTTTCTAAGCTGACACTTAAAATAGTAAAAAATTCAATTTTCACCATTTTCTTATTCTAAAACATCAGTTAGCCAAAAACGACAACAGGGGAAACCGCTATTTGAAATACCGCGCCAAGTACTTTACTCCATGAGAGGTTTGAAAACGGGTAAATAAATATTCATTTGAATAATTTTGATTTATTCGTAAAGTTATTGCTTACTAGAAATGAAAGAACATTTCACAATGTATCTTATGAAGCCCGTAGCAGCATTTCCCAAATGTAGAATATTTGTGAAAAGGAATTTCTTATCTAAAATAGCCTAAGATTATGAAAATCACCTTCCAGTCATCCTTAAACATTCTTTTCCCTATACCGCATACCTGCCCCATTACTTTAGTCGGACATTCTATCCTTCTCCTTACCTGTAATTCAATCCCGCCTTTCGACTCAAACCAGAAGCCTCGGTAACTAAATTCCTCGACCTGTTTCACTTTCTCTCCGTACATCTTCCATTCATATTCTACTTTTGTTCTTCTCTTCTTAAAACACGCCATCTTCGTATTATATACATTTACCTTTAAGTCTTTAATTCTCACATACACCTTAAACACTCTCATTATGAGACTATCCCTCTCTCGTTATCCGCTAGTAAGACTACATTGTCTGCATAAGCTAAGGAATATACCTTGCTATTTCCCAGAACCGTTCCCCCTTTTCCTTTCTTCTCCAGTTCCTTTATCCTCTCGACCAACCCTTCATCCTCCTTCATCCCCTCCTCCTCTTCCCCTAGCCTTACCTCTTCTTTTATCCTCTCTGTTAGTTGTTTTATATTTTCAAGGCGCATGTCCAAGTCTTCCCCTTCCAATCCTCTAATCTCATTGTCCATTTTTTCCTTAAATTCTCTCAATTTATCCTCCCCCACCAGCTACTCATTTTCACTTTCCCGTTCGCCAGTTGTTTCCTTTTTTCGCTACGCCGCTTCCATCCTGAGCATTTTAATGTCGCTATTAGTGGGAAGTGTTCTGAGCCTATTTCATTACCTATTTCCACTTTATCCATTCTCTTTCTTATTCTTTCTTCTGCTAGAATGTAATCTATCACAGTCTCCCCTTTGCCCGGAAACGTCACTTCCTCTTCTTCATCTCCCCTTATATTTCCATTGCAGATAAACCACCATTTTGTCTAGCCACGTTTCACTCAGCATTACCACATCCCACTTTCCAATACCCTCCCAGAAACCCTCGTTCATGTTTTTCAACCCTAACACACTCCAGAAAGCCACACTCACTCCTCTCTTTTTGTCCTTCACCCTCCACCTTTCTATGTTCACTTTTTCTTCTCTGGTGAAAATCCCGCCTCGTCTCTCTTACTTAAATTTCCTTTGTTTACCCTTCTTTCATGCATTGTTCCCTCTGCTCTCAATTCTTCTCTCTTATCTACCAAATCCACTTTCCCTATCCAAACATTGCCCCTGTTCTTCCTCTCTATCCATACTTCCCGTTCGATAATTCACTTCCTCTTTCTCTCTCTACATGACAGGTCCTCTTCAATTCGTTCACTCCTTCCCCTAAGTACCCTTTTTCTTTCCATCATTTCTCTCTTCACCTCGCTTCCCACTTTCACTTTGAGCACACCTGTTTTCCCTTCTGTGTTTCTACCTAGCACCTTTACCACATCTACTTTCACCTGAGCCCCAATATCGTTCATCAGTTTCTCTACTTCTTCCTTTCCCGAATCCCTTTCTACTTTCATTCCTTAAATTATTATATTTTTCTCTGTCAAACCATTTGCAGGTTTCCCCTCTGATGCCTCTGATGAGTTTTTCCAGGCCTTCTAGACTACTCCCCTCTGCCCGCCTTTAAGGTGGAGTTCTGTGTCTAATCTTCTTTAGCGCTTTCTCTTTTTCTCCTTCCTCATCTAACTATTCTCTAACCCTTTTATTATTCTTCGACTTCTTCCCTTTCATACTCGTGGTCGGTGGTTGTCGCCACTACTCGAAAAACGCCTTCTCGTACATACTATGCAAATGGTGCGCTCTCTGTAGCCTTTGCACGTTCGTTGGTCTGCCTTGTTTGCTCTTGCAACTCGTTTAATCTAAATCTAAAGCCATCACTCTAAAAATCAGTCAAAATCTCTCTCAGACTATAACTCGCCACTCTTAAACTATTAAACAGCTGTCTCTTCTCATTCATTCAATCCTAATACTCCCCTGTCACTCACCCTGTGTGACAACAACACTTGCCACAACCGTTCCTAACCTGAAAATCCTGCTTTTCCACTTTTGACAATTATATAAAACTCACCGCCTTTCTACCAACCCCTTCACTCTCACTTATCCCTTCTTTTTTCTTTAATCTCGTTATGATTTTTCTCTGTTATACATTCGTGCCTTACTCCCATCACAATTCCTCCCATTGTTCTTCTTTTTTTATTCTTCCTCTTTGCATTTTGAACCTACCATTTTAATCTCTTAGTAATCTTTCCATTTCTTTTCATGTAGACATGTCTCCACAATTACTACGAAGTCCCATTGTGTCAAATTTCTCATAAACTCCTTATCTTTTTTCCAAGCCAGCTATATTCCTGCCTCTGCTACTTTCCCGAACCCTCATTTTGTTCTAACTCTTCCTTGACCTGGTCCCAAATCCTACCATACGACTTCGATCCGTATTCTCCTATACTTAACCCACGTTCTTCTTTCCTCTTTTCTTTCCTCTAACGCTATTTTCACCCACTTTATACTGCATATTCCTTTCTATCCATGTCAAATCATGCCAAGTTTTTCTCAAATTTTCCTTCTCCTTATTTGCACCCTTCCCACATCCAAACACCCGGCTTTGAGCTTTCTAGTTTTGTGTCCTACTTTCCAGTTTTTCTATCTTTTTGTTGGGATCTTTCTGCTTTTCTAGTCTTTGTTCGAACGTATGCATCCTTTTCTCTAGATTTTCCCTAACTTCTTTCCATTTCCTAATCTCCTTCCTCATTGCGGCCATTTTCCGCCTGATCTCTTTCTTTATTTTCTCTCCCCTTTTCTCCTGCTTTTCTTCATATATCCCCATTACTTCGATCATCATTTCGCGAGTTTCTTTCAATCTTTCCTCTTCGATTGGATATTTAGTTTCAGCTCTGTTTCCTTATGCCCCCTTACTATTTTCATCCTTCTCCATAAAACTATCTTTTTCAGGCGGCGATCTGAACATTTTTGGATATTTCCAGCTTCAACCGAAATCTTCCTTGTCTTTGCTGCTTTCCCTCTACCCTCTCTTACTTCTGATGAATGCCTCAAGCGGTCTCACGCTTTTCGCTCTCAATCTTCATTTGGAACCCGTGGACACTTTAGTTCGGACAAGCTGCGTTTCAAGCTCTCTTCCCTCACCTGTGTGACGAACTCAGGGCAGTAGAGACGGGGGGGGGGGGGTTTCTTAATAGGTACGAAATGGGTATGTACGTATAGAAAACCAAGATAATTGGCAGTGTCTTATTGTGACTTGTATGTGTTGTGTGTGACAAAAAATTATCAATTCAGTAAAAAGAAAAGCAGTAAATAATCTTTTGGAAAGACCATTTAAATTTGTACATAAAGAATTCAAAATTAATTATGTTCCAGATTTGACCACTGATGACATTACTTACCTTCGCAATCGGCATTAGCTACCTTCTTACTTCTCGACAAAGAAAAAAGGATTGCTATGCTACTACATTTGCTCATTAAGCATGAGAATGTGAACAACTGAATTTGCCTGCCTTTAATCCAGAAATAATTTACGTAGGCTTTGAAATTGACATTCATTTAGCTATGTTTTCAATGTTTAACATTAGACAGTAGAGTTCAAACGTTTTGTGATTATATTTTAGAAACTTATATTAACCCTTAGAGCGCCATCCTATCTAATTATTTCACGAAGCGCCATATGGGGACGTGGACGACCCCCAAGGTGAATTTCATCCTGCAAAGAGAGTATACGTTATTTCAATTTAACCAAATTAGTGGATACTTTCCAACTATGCTTTACGGCCCCTAGAGCGCTTTAAGGATTAACAGTGGTTCAATTTTTCCACCTAAAATCTGGGCTCAATTTTCTCCAACAATAACGCGAACAAATGGTTATGAGGCTTACCATTCGAAATTGAATCCTATGTTTAAATGTGCTAACCCAAATATTTATAATTTGGTCGAAGCTTTTTTAGAAGTCCAAACGAGTACCTAAATAAAAATGAAAAGCAAGGGAAAAAGGAGAAAAGTAAATACAGAAAAAGAACAATCTCTATTTAATGAAATGATTATGTTAGAAGTAGGTTTCATAACTAGATTAGAGTTTGTTCGTATAGTTTCGCGCAAATTTGTACCCATATAGATTTAGTTTTAATTTGACGACTTTTTGTAATATGTAATAGGATTGTATTTGTATAATATAAAGTGAAATAAATATTGTAAAAGCGTAAGGGAAATATTTTGTTAATCTTATTATTTATTTAACTTGAGTTGACTTAATATTCATATTATAATAATGTTCTAAGAATAAGAGTTATTTGTAACAAAGTTACAAGTACCCCGCTATCATACGGCCCTGTGGGCCCATGATTAGGAGTGGGAAACGACACCCCCAGTCCATATAAGCGTAAACTTGCCCCGAAGGCGATTTGTCTTTGGTCTGGCGCTCACTGTACGTTAAGGTAGATGGTACCTCGTTCACCACTTCGCAACCCCTTGGTTTCCTTACGTTACAACCCGCCACGACGCCACGCGCTTCTACCGGATCTCAGCTGCCTTGTTGAACACCCCCGACTGCTCCGGAACATTGGCTTCGCTGCCCGGGTTCTATCGACAATGCTCGCCTGCTCCGAGCTTCGCCGCCCGGTTCGGGCTATCGTGATTTTCCTAATCACCTATTGGAAGTTTGGTTCAATAAACCCTTTTATATTTAATTATTTGCCTTTCTTATTCACTTCACCCAGTTCTTGACGCTCCACATCCTCCCATATCCTTTAATTTGCGAGATCTCTCACAAATTGACAATACTTATTTCCCAAAAAATTTTTAACACGCAGGTATCAAGTGTAAGTAGATACATAAAAAATGCTGCCAGGCCTACGCTTGAAAAAACTCTGAAGGGAAATTGTGGAGGAAAAGGGCTGGAAGGGAATGAAGGAAGCCTAAAGTGTAGAGGGAAAGAAGGCCCGGAGGGGAAAGATCCCTGGCACTGATCGTAGCCCACAACTTGAGAAATGCCCCCTGTGGATTTTGGGCATAGACCGCAACTCGAGTGCACCGATACCAGGAATTACATATAGGCGGTATACTTTTCGTTCCCGACCTTCACAATTAGGCACCGGCTAATGGGAACGAACGCCCCCTTCCACTGGACGGACCACGAATCTATTTCCTCTTGTATTACTCCCTCTCAAGCAATGTCCAGTCCTACACTCCCTCAACCTTTCTAGTTTAGTGATATCTCAAATTGTACTGAAAATAGATTTCTATGCTATTTTCCGTACAACCCTGGAGGTAAAGCATCATAAGGCACGTTTTTTTCGTGGAATCCACAGAATAGGCCCAATCAACGTGTCAATGCTATACAATACTGTATTATACAATAATATACTATACAATACTATAAAATACTATAAAATACTATACAAAGTCAAAGCTCGCTAAACCCAAATTTTACTTATGGAACTTTTTGGGACCCTATAAAACAGACTTTTGGGGCTGATATTTAAAAAATCAGTTTTGATTCGTATTCACACAAATGAAAAATAGACAAAGTTCAAATTAATTTTTAATTAAACCCCGAAAACTAAGAGAGATCCCATTGTTATATTTAAAGGGCTTTTAGGGCACATTGTAAACTACCTAGGACCAGCATTTTAAAGAAAAACAAACGTGGATATTTTTCAAAAACTGAATTTAGGCTTTTGTTTTAAAAAATATATAAATTGATTAAAAATGCCTTTTAACAAATACCTTTTTTTAATGCGTCTTACTAGGGGTCATCCACAAAATGCATGATAAATTTTATGGACATTTTTAACCCCCCTCCCACCATGACAGGCCGTGATATTTCATAGCCCCCCCCCCTGAAAAATACACGATAAACTCCCCCCCCCGCTCTTAACATTGAAAAAATAATGCAAATTTTGATAAACTTTTTAATTTGATAAACTTTTTAATTGTATCCCACAGTTTTCAAGAAGAAGATTTGTTACTTAAGTATAGAATAGCTTTTTTAAAGTAACAGTATTTGGTTTCTTGTTCTAATATAATCTTGTTTCATGTATATATTCTTTTGGGTTAATATCGATATCTTCGTCGAACTTACTTGCGCCATGGATTGTCTAGGTGCCTTTCAATTGTTATCAGAGGAGAGTTTTCTGTTTTTAGTTAACATGAATTCTTAAAATTCAAAATCTCTTTATCAACTTTATCCTCGTCCAACCATTCCGATTCTTCTTGATCCTCACATTTCATAACAATAACTAGTAGTTCTCTTTGGCGGATTGCAGCTACTCTGGTAGGCCGTATTTTTGAAATAGAAGCTGATATACCACATGATTTTTTTTGCATTTTTAATTTAGTTAAAGATGCGAGGTAGACACCACATTTTGAACATATTTTCTTGTGGACTTCAGATTTAATAGATGGATATGTAATATCACATGGAACTTCTACAAACTGTTTAAATTGCTTTTTGTAGACTGTATCGTGCATTGATTGTAAAGCAAAAACAGATGGATATTTTCCATTTTCTTCATGCACATGAAGTTCTCTTTCTTTTTCATTTCTTTATGCAATTGGCAACGGAGGTGGTAAACCCCGATCAGGGAGAAATTTAAAATTCGAACTTCGAGGGAGTAGACAGCAACTGCGATCATCGCATTTCAGAAGTTGCAGACAATACTGGCTATTTCGTACGAGCATTTTTTGCCATTCCTCTGACATTTTTATCAAAGATGATTCTTTGAATTCTGAATGGTCAGGCTTTATATATTCAGTGAAAACTAGATGATCATCGACAACAGTATTAGACCAAATTTCTGTTAAAGTTTCGCCAGCATATTCAAAATTTTCAATTTCTTTTCCCTCGTCGATTGCCTCACCACTATTGTTTAAATGAGTATCATAATGTTCATGTGGCAGAATAAATCCAGCTAGTTCTTTAGAAAGGGGAGCCATTCGTCTTTCGACTCTTTTAAACGAACAACGTCCAGGAGCGTTGCAAGCAATGTACAAAGCATCTAAGTCATATTTAAGAAAATGGTGAATTGCCACTGCTATGACTTTCTGATATCGTGGGTTTTCATCTGGGCCACCATCGACATTAAAAATAACAACTGGTTTAGTGCTTCCTTTCGGATCCTTTGTTATAATGTCAAATTTATCCATTATGAATAGTTTTTCTACGTGTACACTGTGCGACAATGCCGTCGAAGAAGAATGTTTTCCAGAGCGAATAGCCACATATGTAGGTCCAGAATATCCTACAGGCTCTCAATTGCCTAATCCATCCTAGTCAATAACTATCCTAGCGTAAACAGATGGTATTAGCTTATGGGATTTGGCAACAACCCAATCATGGTCAGGCAGTGTCACACGATAACTCATATGCATAAGAAGAGGGTTTTGTTTATTGGCTGCTGTAATTCCAATTGCCACACGAGCCTTGTCATCTTGGCTAATGAAAGCTATTTCACAAGGACCGAGCATTGATGCTATTTCTTCTAAATGATGAATAGTTGCGGTTGCAAATCTGGAGTTAACGTGGCTCTTATGAGAATCAGTTTGCGTTTTGGCAAGTTTTACTGGCACAGTTTTAACATGCCTCTTCCCCTCAAGTGTATCAGTCCTGCGTGGTATTAGTCTTAAATAAGAACCGCTTCGACTAATATTGACTCCAAAATCTACATTGAGAATGGTAGTCAACTTATCTAAATTTTTTACAGATCTGATGCTCCCTGTGCGTCTTCTTTCATCTGCTCCTCCTCCATGCATAGCTATATCAACGATAACCTTCAGCAATTCTGGCTGGTCTTCCTCGATTCTAGGATGTCCTTTTTTATTTCTCAATTTCAGTTCCTTACCATAGGTGGGATTTTCAGAACAAATTTCTTCCCATGCCTTTCTTTTTTCACTTCTATATTCTTTATTCCTTTCCGCATTCCTTTATCTTGATTGTAATTTTTTTCTAGAAACCCGAAGTTCCAGTTTTTTAGTCATTAGTAATTTTTCCTCAACTTCTGTCAATAAGTTTGCATTTCCTCTTCGCTTTAAAAGTGATATTTCCTCATCCAAAATACAAATCTTCTCTTTTAAAGCATTTTGCACTGGAGTGTTGTATTTCTTAGCATTAGATGTTGTGGCTGAGTTCATATTAGACTTCTCAGGTACATCCGCACTTTCCGTGAAAAGATCGATTTGTGACGTAGAAGTTCCAGAGATAGCTGTGCTGTCCGATGACGCTGACTGGTCTTTTTCCGCTATATGCGCAATTTTTGTATTATTAATTTTCGTTGATACATAACGAGCATAAAATAAAAAAATAGTTTAAATTCTGATTGGATAATGTAATTATTCATACTAGTGATAGGGGAGACCGAGTTGAGATGAGCATAGTTATCATTTTCAGTAAAATTTTTGAAAGCTATATTAGTTTTGTAAAATGTAATCGATCTTATACATTCTGTAAACCTTCATGTATCAATTTCATGAAAGCCGAATTATTACACAAATTTTAATTGCGATATAAACATTAAAATTGTAAATCATGCACGTCTTCTCTCGCCCCATCATCTGGGGCGAAAGGAGACCAGTATTGGGTCGAGATGAGACACCTCAACTATTTATTAGATTTTGTTAATAGAAGAAAAAATATATTATTTTAGGCATTCTAATAATATAAATGAGAATGATCACAAAATATCATTATTTTAACCAATGAGCAATATGATTATTCATACTAATTCATGCTCTGTGAAATGTTCAACAAATCACACATTTTGTGAAAAAAATGCAGTGTCTCATTTGACCCCGTATGCTCATCTTGTCCCAGTCTCCCCTATCTTGTCTCAAAATTATTGAAGAAATTTAGCATACTTACAACATTCCAGTAATTTAACAACCTGCTCTGGTTTTTTAGTTTTACGTTTGCCAACTCAGAATGTTTCTTCTTTAATGATTCTTCAGAATTTTTCTTAGATTTGATCAAATTCCAGAACAAGGTAGCTTCTTTTTGCAAATCATCGCCTTTCTTATTTGGGTAGGCTTCTTTGAAATGTTTAAGCAATCCTTGGTATCCCTCATTTTTATCCATATTACAATAAAAATACTGCTCTGAAAAATGCAGCAAAAATCTACAGTTTTATTTTAATGGCTGTAAGTTCGTATGATTCCAAGGGAAGTAATGAGGTTATGCCATTAAATGACTTACATGGTCTACAATATATGAAAAAGAAAGTCACTCTATATATTTTTGTGCGAGAATTAAAAGATTAGAGTTTTTAATCACTAGCCTTCATTTCATTATTTTATTGTCGCATACTGATTGTCGAGTATTCAACGTGTACACATTAAAGACAAATTAAAGTAATGTTCAAATAGTACTTACCTGATGAATATTTCAATTTTATCAGAAATCTTTACGACATCGTTGACTTTCATCTTTAGATATTATAGGGAAACACACACTGATCATAACTAGTGTGTTGATCACACACTGATCATAAATAGTGTGTTGTTCTTGATCGTTTAATTCTTATATATACTTTTTTTTTATTTTCCATAAATTCGTAGTTGAATTTGGCAACATGACTTAGTAGCTAAAATTAGGAAATAGTCTATGAATGGCTACTAATGGGGCAAAAGTGGTAACAAATGGTACTTCTAACGTACATTTTTAATGATAGAGTGGGTAGGGTGGGTGACAATGTTTCTTGACAAATGAATCAAAATTTGAAAAAATTAAAATTTTACAACTTGGGGGGGGGGGCAAAAAGGGGGACTTGAGCCGTGAAACCTAACCCTTATTATTCAATTCTGTCTGTGTGTAACTGTTGAACTAAGATCATTTTAAGAGTATGAAATTTTGAAAAAGGATTGTAACTTACATTGTTTTAACTTCTTCTTCTTCTGGCCTCAAAAAAGCGAGAGCTTTAACATCGTATGACTTTCCTGTGTAATAGGATGAAATCTGATCTCCAACAGAAACTTTTCCTTGTGCTACATAAATCAAAGAAATAGCACCCTTGTACCTATCGTACCAATTATCAAATATCAAGGCCTTTAAAGTACAGTCTCTCGAAACAGGTGGTGGAGGTATTCTTTCAACGATCGCCTTCAAAACATCCTCGCAGTTCGTTCCATTTTTCGCGGATATCTTCAATACAGTCTCACTTTCTATCTCGAAAAGGTTTTTCAGTTGCTTCAAGACTCTATCGGGATTGGCATTCTTCAGATCGATTTTATTTATCACTGGAATCACCTTAAGGTCTCTTTCAAAGGCGAGGTAGAAATTCGCTACGGTTTGCGCTTGAACACCATCATTGGCATCTACAAGGAGGATCACACCCTGGCATGCAGCGAGAGATCTGTAAACTTCTGAAGAAAAATCCACATGGCCAGGAGTGTCGATTAGGTTCAAGAGATATTCCACACCTTTGCAGGTATATTTTAAAGAAGCGGTTTGTGCTTTCACTGTGATTCCTCGTTCCTTTTCAACCTGTAACTTGTCCAGAACCTGCATCCCGGAGTTTGTTTTGATCGCTCCGGTCATCTCCAAGAAACGATCAGCTAATGTGCTCTTACCATGGTCTACATGAGCGATGATACTGAAATTACGAATGTTCTCCACGGGTGTCTCGATAACTTTTGAAGATGCTGAAGAATTTCTTATGGACACCCAGAGTTTTTGAAGTCTGAAATAGAAGAAAAAAGATTTGTGCTTTATTGACAGCTCAAACTTCGAGGAATCGCGACCTAAGGATTGTTTGCAGAATGAAAAGGTGGATGATCCTGAGGATAGAATAGAAAAGGTCAATAGTAGTTTACATGTAGCTTATTTAAAAGAACCTGAAAAAACTTAGTTTTTGATTGGGCTACAGATTTCTCTGATACATTCCATATTAACCGGGGAATGCTTCGCGTAACTCAAAAAATGCAACATAGAATTCCAACGACTGACGATGTCGTTATCTCAAAGAAACAATATCGTCAGGCGCCTCAAGCACAATAGCAAATGGCGATACAAATTAACCAACAACTTAAAGTATGAATTATTGCACCATCGAATTCCCCATACAGTTCATCGGTAATGATTAATCCGAAAAAGCTGGACGCTTCGGGAGAAAGAAAGTATCATGTTGTAATCGACTATGGGGCATAAAATGCAAAAGTAATGGGTGATGCATATCCATTACCCAACATTACATACATGCTAGACAGACTGAGTAGAGCCCAATACTTCTCAGTGTTCGATCTTGCAATCGGTTATCACCAGGTTGAAACTCATCCTGATGATAGAGCCAAAACAGCCTTTTCAATTCCAAGGGGCCACTTTGAGTATAAACGAATACCCATGGGTATAAAGAACACCCCAGCTACATTTCAGTGACTCATAGATACAGTCCTCGGAGGAATGCTAGGAACTGAGGCATTTGTGTACCTCGAACACATCGTTTTATACACAGAAACCCTGGAAGAGCACTATAAGAAGGCCAGAAGGCTCTTTAAGCGATTACGGGAAGCCAATCTAAAACTACAACCAGACAAATGTGATTTTGTCTATCCTGAGGCAGCCTATTTGGGACACATCATCGGACTCGGTGGAGTAAAACCAAATCCGACTAATATTGCAGCAATCAAGGAGTTTCCGTGACACAAAACTGCAAGCAAAGTACGTCAGTTCTTGGGATTGTATGGGTACTACCGTCGATTTACAGAAAATTACGTGAAATTAGTAAAGTCTTTGGCAGATCTGTTAAAGAAAGAGTCTAAATTCGTTTGCGGACCAGAACAAGAGATTTTTGATAAAATACGTAATCTATTATGTCATGAAAATAATTTTAAGATATCCAGACTTTTTCAAAACTTTCATATTGACCACCGATTCATCTGACTTTGCAACAGAAATAAAAAAGAATGTCTCGCCGTAGTCTAGGCCGTTAATAATTTTCAACCATATCTTTATGGTAAGGAATTTGTTCTGGCCTGTGACCATGAGCCGGTTCACTGGATTACCTATGCAGATAATCCTGGGCCCCGACTCATTCGCTGGAGGTACAGCCTTAAAGCCTATCAATTCAAGTTTGAATATAAGAAGGGTAAGCTAAATCGCGGCGTAGAAGCCCTTTCAGGAAACCCTATAGGTTTAATAGCACATGACTCTAGCGAGATTCAGAATGGTACTGATGCTTTCGAACAACCGAATGCCATATCCACTACAGACAATAAACCATGTTCAGAATAATCTTCTGTTTTAATGATACACTGTACACTACCACTCAAATTAAAATCGGCTGATTCAATCGGGCCAAAACGAGATAGAACACTAACTCGATCTCCACCCTCACAGCTATCAAAACCATCAGCAAGTTCAGGTTTAGTAACAAGATCCACTTTGTCCAAAGCCAAAGATAAACTTTCAGCAAGAAAAACTGACCCTAAACCTTTAAACACCTCACTGGCCTCGCAAGAACAACTTGTGACTCATACCGCAAAAGGAATGTGACAGAAAAAGAGATTACCGGGAATTTCTGCAATTGACGATTTGGACAAAACATACTAACCCCCTGCCCATAACAAAGAGTCTGGTTCAGACCGAAGCCCGGTAGCAACTAGACAAAAACAGCGGTAACGCAATGAATACGGGCCTAAAATACCTACTTACACTCAGGGAAATTCTTAATCTGAAGATAGCGAAGACTCCAGTGCACCCGTCCACAGAAAAGACTATAGCGTGCTTCCCGGTCTGAAGTCAACTCTTATAATCCCTTCAAGGGAGACTGCAGTGAAAAGCTCACCACATTATTTACCGAATCCATGATTCCCTTGCCCAAGGCCGTCAACCAACCGAGGTATATATAGACGGGGCATATATTCACAATCAGAAAGGAGAGCCCGAAGGAGGCATAGGGCTGTGGTTTGGTCATGATCATCCCTAGAATATTTTGAAACCTGCACAAGGCCGGCAAACTAATAACTTTGCCGAAATACAAACTGCAACAGCTGCAGCCAAGAAAGCTCCTGAAAATGGCGTAAGTAAATTATCAATATTCACAGATTCCAAAAAACATCGCGCCGACCGTTTCCATCTCTTTAACGGATTGTACTTTTTCACCTTTCATTCGCCAGGAAATAATCGCTAATTGTCAGAACATCTTGAAACTCTGTATCAGTATTGCCAAAACTTTCGACTGTCACACGCATATTGTCTCATATTTTTCGAATGTTTTTCTGCTGAGATTTTCATGAAAATCTGTACAAAAATCGAGGTGCCTATATTTTTTGGACAGATAGTAAGATCATATTTTCAGTACTTGGACCGCATGTGGGTATGGACAAATTAGCTCAAGTAGCTGTAGTAACTATAATTTGTAAAACCGAAACACTATAGGCCCTGCTGGATATTCCATTACTAGATCGCGCGGAATATGCTATGTAAGAAATGCACCCACTACCTGTGCAGCAATAATTTCTAGGAAACGGCTCTGGGCGAGCATACATAAAATCCTAATTGTAAGATCTCCTACGGAATTCAACCCCATTGGAAGGCCTTTTAATCATTGAGTGAATTGATCTACTATTTAACGAAGGAGCTGGCTGCTGATTTTGACTGTATCCACAAGTCAACCCATCATCTTCAACTTTAGGGACTGGGATTAATTCCAACTGCACCTGGGTGTCACCTGAAAACAATACAAGCAACTCTTCCAGGGTTACAACCTATGAAGGAATCGGTAATAGCAATTTATGAACCTCTGCTTCATCTGAACTTGTCTCTACTATCTATTGGACTACAAAAAATTCAACTAAAATTATTAATAAGGGCGTCTCAAGAACCTGTGAGAGACTACCATAATGAGCAGTTATACAAGGAAGGTGAAAAAGCACTGAAACAAGTAGAGTAACAGCTTTATGACATTAGCTTGCAAAGACAAGATGAAACAACACAATACCTCCTAATATACAGATCTTATGCCGGATTAGGTGTGCTTGCAATGCTAATACTTGGATACTTTTGCCTAATGAGATAGCCAAGTATCAGTCACCATCCACATCAACGGACACTATTGATACTTCAACCAACAGGAAACTTACATCACAAACCAAAATTACAATACCAAAGCAAACATTGCAAACAGCGTAAACCATGACTTACACCCACCACTGCTCTGACGCTCCAAGACCAATAATCAACATCCTCCTGCAAAAATACGCTTGAAAAGTGATTTATTTGAATGAAAATGTATCATAATTATGCTACTCTATTCATTCTAGCTTTGTTTATACGAAATAGCGTTAATTTTTTTACAACTTAAGGGTATAAAAACTAAGGAGGCCTGGGAGAAGAAGAGATCTCGGATACTGATAATAATCGAGGACGATCATTTTTCTTCCAGGGCGGGTTTGTTACGGTAGGCTGTGAGAAAAACAATTTTATTTTTCATACCTACGCGTCACTTAGTGATATGCCGTGCCCGTGATCTGTCCTCCTTCCCTTCCTAGCCTCCAACTATATATGCGACAATAGGCATCACTACTTGCTGTCAGCGAGCGAGAAGGCGGGAGAGTGAAAAAACGAAGCAAGAATAGCTATAGTACTGGGCCACGAATTGAAGATAAATAATTAATTTAAAGTTACAATTGTCAATAAAATGAAAAAAATGATTGATGTAAGGAAGCTTAGAAATTCTTGAACTATCAATTGGTAAAATTTGGAAACGATTGGACGAAATTGAAATTCTAATGCTTAATAATGGCAGTCAATGCACTTTGGCACCATTTTGTGGGAAAGACAATTACATCCCTATTAACTAAAGTATATGTGAAATTCGATAAGGACCATAAAGCTACTTTAAGAACTGCTGTATATTGATTACTGATGACCAGATATCAATGGACAGTATAGGCACAAATGAAAAGTCTTTATTCAAAATTATTAATTAACAAATTCCGATAGATATTTTTCCAAAGTCCAGTATCTTGAAAGAAATAGAACTGTCTATTATTGTCGACCGTGGGAATATTAATTTATATAATTAAATGAAACATTTAACCATAGAATGCATTGAAGTGCACGTTTCCTGAAATACTAATTAGTCAACGCTTTGTCAGCATTGGCAAATTTTGGATCACGCCACATTCTGCCTGCGTTCCCACAGTAGTCAGCAGAAATTAAATTTCGAAGTCGCAAAAACCACTACCAACATGCGGATGAGGCTGATCATAGCTAAGTCTCTTTACCATTCCTTGTCAACTTCTTGACCAGAGAAGAAGTTAGCTCGGGAATAAAAAGGAAACAATAAATATTTCCCTACTCCCTCCGTTTTACCTTACATGTGCACGTCGTGGAGTCACCCCAAAGGTTGAGCCGATATCGGGTGTGCTATGGGGGGTTTTGGAACGTTAAGTGTACAAACGAAAAACGCGAAAAATAAGCTTTGTGCAACCGACGGTAAGAGTGAATATTTGAATTATTCAAGTACTAAAAGGTTGAGGACCTTCAAAAATTTCGAATTATCCTATCGAGTGAATCTTCGGGGCGGCGGTTACGATGCGCGTGTGTAGTGAGTGAAAACGGTGGCAGCTGTCACTAAGAAGGAATTAAACCACAGGTGAGACGTGTCTTCTCTTTATTTTTGTTGGTTGTTATTTGCTTGTTTTACTTTCTTTTTAAAACCAAAGAATAAGAATGTGATACTACAAAAATTTACGTTCCGTTTGTCATTCTCTCTCTCTCTCTCTCTCCGTTTCTCTCGACCCAAAAAATAGTTGAAAGGTACTTCGATGTTTTGTAAAAGTCCCAGTCATTAAATTCAGAATTAGCTCGTCGACTCTTCACGCTCGAAGGTCAGACGGTAGTATTATGGTCAAAATAAGTTTAAGTTCCGATATAGTTTTTTGTCAATTTAAATTTTTTAATTGTGTACTGTTTTGAAAAAGTCCAAAACCGAATAATCTTGAGTTTTAATTTATTTGGAACTATATGAAATTCAAGTTTATAAACTTATTTGTCGATCCCTACACCTTTCAGAAATTTAGGGCGATTGTAAAGGTACTTCCCAAGAAAGCAGAAATTAAAAGCGAATCGCACAGAAAGATAAAAATAAACATTTGGGAGCGATCCCAGGTGATTGTCTGAATACCTCCGAGGATTCGATAGAAAAATCCAAACTTTCCACACTACCCGGGTTTTTCAGCTTTTCTGAAAAACTTATTTTTCATAGGCGTATTGTTTCGTAACACCTACAAGATATTCATAACAAACTTTTTGTTTTTCTTGGAAAATTGAAAATTTCAATTTTGATTGCATACAAAATAATCAAAAATTTCATTTTGTGGTCAAACTATGAAGAATACGGAAAACTATGCATCAACAAAAATTGTAATCCCAAAAAAGATCGACAATTTTGTTAAGAATTACTTCTTGACAGGACGCGTACTTTTTGTTTTATTCGTGAAAAATAACATTGAAATTTAAAAAAAAATTAAAAATTGGTGGAAAACGACCAAAGTTAAGAAAAAAAGCTTGAACAATACCTGTTTAAAAATGTCTGTCGATAAAAGAGCGCGCAGCGCGCATGTTCCGATGGGGATGTTTACCTCAAAGTCTACAGAGCTTTGAGAAACTTAATCTTTGACCCATTACCGAGCGCGAAGCGCGAGATTCAACAGACGTGTGCCCTAGGCGCGCTGAAACCTGCGAGCCGCGCACACAGCGCGTGATGGTGTTTGTACACGAGTCAGGGAGATTTTTTTATATCAAAAACTTGTAAAACTAAAAACTTTGGCTGTAATTATGAAAATTTAGACAAATTTGAATAAAACATGACTGCAATTGAGATAACTAAAAAAGTTTCGTTCTTTTTTCAACTTGAAGGATATTGTTATCAATTTGCTTTAGCTTTTTATTTTATTGAAATGGTTAGAAAAAGGTTTATTTTTTATGCGAAAAATGTCACGAGTCTTTAGCCTAATTAAAAAAAAATTAATAAGGAAGGACTTCACAAATTACAAAATTTGTGTACTTTCTATCCTTATGTTTAACCAATAAATGCCTTACTGGACGTGATCAGTCATATGCACTGAAAAATTGCAGGTTGATTTTTAGGTACAACAATTTTCAACTTTCTATTCCTAATTGAAAAAGTGGACATCCAAAAGGAACCACAAAAGTGGGTATAAAAGGGCATGCCGAAGTACTTAATTTTGTATGTCAATTTGGACGTCCTTTTGTACGACCTTTGGCACGTACTTCTACGTCCTTTAATACGTTTTTTCATACGTTTATATCTTTTTTCTTTACGACATCATAGATTTCGAGGTAAAACCTCTATATTTGAGAAGACATTAGCCAAAGTTAGATAATCAATCGTACCACCCGATAAAAGGGTTTGCGTTGAAAGGTATTCTTATTTGCTGTTTTTCGAATAATAATTAGGTGAAATGCATTTAAAAATAAAGCATTAGTCATTTTACGTTGTCAAGATTGGTTATTACACATGCAGCTTTGATGAAAGACAATTTTCTAAAATTGTTTATCGTTTTTTTTAAATATATTTTTAATTTATCACTTTTAAATAAAGCGAGAGTTTCGGAATAAACTGATGTATTTTTATGCAAATCTTCAAACGCAAAATATTTTTGTTTATACTTTTACAAAAATTAAAAATTTATAAGACCATAATATATCAGTCAGTACACATTATCTCTTACAAAGCCTTCTTATGAAATGAAATATAAAAAAGGGTCAGATTACAGAACATGTTTTCAACCATCAGTGGTCTCACACATTCTTTCCCTTCTGAACACACTAATGACTGAAAGCATATTTCCCTTGGTTAAGCCTTTTTGTCTAATCCACTACACAAGATAAATGGTTAGATATTACGTTTATAAACATCTTTTTCAAACTATTAAACTGACGAGACATAGAAATCCCTAGACTTCGATGATGTTCTGAAAAGAAATGTTCTCAGTTAACTTTATCAGATTCTGAAATAGTTGCAGTCGTTGATGTATTAATTTTCTTAGTTTAGCTTTTACCGACATCATCGTTATTCTACCAAATATTGCTTTGGTATCAACATAATGAATATCAGTGCTAAGTTTTTTTATGCATTTTGACAACATTAGCCTCAATGTTTTTTTAATTATCCTCATCGATTCTTTAACGACCTATAGGTTTATGTTTACAATCTAGGTGGAAAACTCTCTTTTTCCTCAAATAGCACTAGTTCTCTCCTATTTTTCTCAAATATCTGTTGAAAGTGGGATGGAGAATCTGTGCGAAGTGTAAGAACACATTTCATTTTGATAAAACTTAGAAAGGAAAATCACGCGAAAGTAACTTTACTGCAAGATGTCCATATATGATAAAGTAGTCATAGATGTTCAATGATTATGACAAATTTGATGGAATAATATACTAGATACCCCTTTCTATTCTCTAAAAACGCGAATATTCTGTTTTGGACACCTTCCCTGTACTTGTTTTTCGTTATATTTAATTATAAAAATGATACATAAATTGAACGAATTTTTTCTTAAAGAAAAATAATGGTAAATTTAGATAATTTCATTATTATTTTAAAAATGCAGCGAATTACAAAGCAATATTTTACATGTATCGAATAACGAGATGAAAATGCAAAACGTTCGTTCTATTTTTGAAAACGAAATTGGAAGATATTTAATTTTTCTTCGGAAGATAAGGCTCTTATGGGAGAATAACATTTCGTAGTCCATAATTGAAGTTTTCTAGGGACTTTCACAAATAGATCTTTTTGTTAATTTCAAGAATACATGGTATGTATATCAAAGAACACTATTTCAAAGTTTGGAGTCAATCTGCTAACTATTTTACGAGAGATTCATCGAAAGAATAGAAAAAATTATTCATTCCACGATTATAAACGACTGGGGAGTCAGATCCGTGGCAACACCGCACAGTTTGTAGCAAACATATGATTCAGAGCCGTGTAATTAGAAAATGTTCAACTGCCGCAAGATTGTACTAAGAAAAGGAGCTTTTTCTGGATACTTAAGGTCAAATTAGTGTATCTCAATTATATTCTATTTATAAAAATAAAGGAAATTATTCCTTATATAAAGAGTGTCAGAATAAATAGATGTTTCTGAAAATTTTACTCAAATTAATGAGGATTAAAAAACATTATTCTGAAATTAATTACAAAGTTGTAGTAATTGAACTTTTTTGCAATTTTCCCCGATGTTCATACACTTTTTTGGACACAATTCGACCTTCCCATCGATATTTTTCTTCGGATTTAGGCATTACGAGTTCTAGCTAGCAACAAGCAACTAACCTCAAAATAATTAGAAAAACATGAGAACAGCGAGAAAAATACAACCGCCCTGCCAGTTATAGCAAGCTCAGTGTTACCAACAGACAAAAATAAAACAGTCAGAATTGTGCGGTGTTGCCGCACTTACTCCTCTCAAATATTAAATTTAGTATTAATAATATTAATGTTTTATAACAATTTAAACTTAAAAATATTATTCGTGTAAAATTTACATATATATTACTTACGTTTTTTGACATTACCATGCACCTAACATGAAGATGTAATTATAGAAAAATTCTTAATTTTCGTTTTGTCAAGATGGATTAACAGCCATAAGTTTTTTCAGGCAAACATAAATTAACTTACGGCTGTAAAATAATGAAATTTTACCATTCAATTTTGATCTGAATCAGAATTTTTCTAAAATTTGCATAAAATTGATCATTTACTGTACCTCTAAATATCACATAAAGCTCAATATTGCTACTCTTAAAAATTAACAAGCTCTTGACGATATTGTACCTAGTGTACATCCTTACTTGTAATAGGTTTATTTTTGAAAATGTACAATATAAAATTTATAACACAATTTTACTTTGTTTCAGATATCGAAAGAATAATTGAAAAATTTTTATTTTGTTACTGGAAGATATTTGAACTCAACTTTTGATCATTAAACGTATTAGAAGAAACTGTCTCTTTTTTCTTACAAATTTTCTATATTTCGAAGAAAAAACTTGAATGATTCTGGAATAACTGTCCATCTGAGCGTAAATATGACTCGATATTTCGATTTTAACAGTATTACACTGGAGAAATTAACAATTTTATTTTACTTTCACTTAAGAAAACATTAGCCAAAGACAGCTGATCAATGGAAGATATATAAAGGTCAAATACATTTCTATAGAGCGAGGTGAAGTGTATACAAAATCAATGATTCTATGAATAACTTTGAGATCCTTGATGGAAACTGGAAATAGTAATTACAGCTGAAATAGAATATAATATCCAAATACATGAATCTGGAACTAACTAACTATAGGTTACCAGATCTAGATACAACAATATTATACGCGCAGTACAATTCAATTAAAACAGATTCTTCTAAGAATTTCATTAATTTAAATTATATTAAGAAAGATATTCTTCCTTTCTCCGTATTCCTTGTTACATTTTTATGTCAAATTACGATTTCCACGAAAATGCTGGAAGCTATTTGTACAAAAATTTCGGCACGCGTAGCCACGCTCTTTCATTATTTTTCTTCTAAAAATTAAGCTTGATTAAATGTGATTCTTTTTTTTTTTTGTTTTGCAAAAGTTATATTAAATTAAGTTTTGGATAAAAATTAGGGTAACGTTTCGAGTGTAGTTCTGGTCTCATCATCAGACCCCACTTGTTACACTGAAAAATTTGGTAGAAAATTAATTGTTGCATAGAAGACAAAGTAGAGAAAAACGAGCATACGGACTCATGTTTATGTTAAAAGTTTTGAAAAATTGCTTCTTTGTTCTGAAGAAAAAGTACTGTGAAAAGACTATTGTATATATTTTCGAAAAAAAAAACATTTTGGCCTAAAAAAATGATTTAATATTGTATTCATGTTAAAATTTAAAACACGTAGAGTTATTTATAATTTCAAAAATTCAATTTCTAAAGAATTCTACCCGAATCAACTTCTCCGTTTGAGATAGAACATAAATTCACAATATTTTTTAAATCCAATTATGAAATATAGAGTTTATGTGAAAATATAGTGTAAGTGAAGTCAAAATCTTCACTAGATTCTTAAAACTTGAGATTAAAATTCGTCTAATTTTATTTGTATTTGTATTTTAGAAATAATAGGCCCAAAAGTCAATCGATACATAATTTTGTATGTTTAAACAAAATATATATTAAGCAATATATGCCCTTGAACAAATTAAGACTATCTTACAGTATAACATTCTAATAGTTACCATATCATATAATAGTTATCATATGAAAGTTTATGGTAATAATGATAATAATAATCATAATAATAGCTCATTTTAAATATATGTTTCGTTTAGATGTAAGCTATTAATCTTCCTCTGCTTTTAGAAAGAAAGTTTTTTATTTAACTTTGAAATTAATTTCTCTATTAAAAGTCATTAAATTAGAATCATAGAAATTAATAAGTTCCTTTCAGCAGTATTCTAGAATTTTAGAAACCATGAGGACAGCGTTGAAATATTGCGTCATATAGTCTTTCCGAAACTCCATCAACCCTACACAAGTATACACTTCCCGGGAATTCCATATATTATCTATCTATTCCTGACTTCCATTCCTAGACTCGAAACAAACACGAGCATCTAGCGCGACAAGGCCCAGACAAACATGCATGTGTGCGAATCAGCAGTAGTTATCAGTGGGAGGGGGGGTGTCTCCCACGTGGTCCACATATTCTCCGCCCCTCGTACTATAATACTCGCTACTATAATAAGAGGTGATGGTATTTCTTTATGCATTATTATACACTTTTTTAAATTATTACACCATTAAGCCATTTCCCTTCTGGGGTAGGCGTGACTCACTCGGTGGGGGAAGGAGTAGTGTTATACTCGTGTTATTTATTTAAATAACACGTTCGTTACGCAACACTGCTCTAGCCCAGGTTACCGATAAATCTCTCCCGCAAATCCCCTCAAGTGAAGATCCTCACAAAGTCTTTATGTGAGGTTCGCCACTTGGGTCCATTAGCGTCCAAGGTCTTTCGTTTCAGATGTCTTCACTGTACTGACACTCCTTTTATTAACTACTTGCCGCCATATTTTTCTGTCCTGGCATACTTCTCTAGCTTCTTTTACGTCCATGCATTTTTTCATGCAGGCTCTCGTGTTTCTGTGGCTTCTTATCTCTCTTTTATGTAGGGTCTCATTCACACATTCTAACCATTTTTTCCGCAGTCTGCCTCTGGACATGCTGCCATTTACTTTACCCTGATACACTTGTTTCGTTAGTCGTATATTTGTCATTCTTTCAACATGCTCGAACCATCTTAACCGATTTCTTTTCCACGTGTCTATTAGCGTCTCTTCTGCCCCACATTCTTTGACAATTATCTCGTTACTCACTTTGTCCATCAGAATTTTCCCGCATATTATAAGCAAGAATATCGTGTCCACTGCGTTAATTGTACTCTTTATCTTCTTCTTGATAGGTCCATGTCTCGCTACCGTATAGTACAGTCGGTACAAATATAGAATTAGGTATTGCCATTTTAACTTTATATGATATATTTTTTCTTCTAATCAGGGGCCCTGCTCTACCAATAACCTTCTTACCTTTGTTTTTGCGTCTATCTAACTCTTCATCTATCTTCCCCTCCCTAGTAAATAAGCTACCAAGTTATACGAACTTATCAACTTGTTCAATTCTCTCATCGAGCGAGGAAAAATTAGTATTCATCTTTAGAAAGTCTTATTTACTGTTTGAAAATTGTGACCGTGAAAAAGTGACAATGCTCAATAACAAGTTTTGTAAAAAATATCGTCAAAAGTATGTATTTTAAGTAACATACGTTGTAACGAATGTACGAAATTTTAGTATTCTTAAATAAGAATGTGTATTGAAATGTGTGCCGCTAGTAATATGCGAAACCAGAATTTGCGATAATTCTAAAAGACTATACTAAAAACGCCCGAAGATTTCCGAGCTATTCCACCTATAGCCGAGCTCGCGACGATCGCACCATCTGACCGACTCTACCCGGCTCATGACTTGGGATTCCCCGCCAAATCTATTCAATAATACGTGTGTTTGTAGTACAAAAGTGTTTGTAACTAGTGCAATTTAAATTGAAGTTTAAATCAATTTTAATTTGTAAGTTTTTTATTTAGAATCTCAAAAATATACACATATAAAATGGAAACACTTTTCCATTGATCCCCCATTTCAACTCGCATTAATAAAATGTTAATAAATGAAACATGTCCCTCTTCTAACTCAATAAAAACGTTCTAAAAAAGGTTTCTTTGGAAAATATACATTAATGGCCATAAGTCGTATTTGCGACCTGAAAGCACACCACCTTTAAACTCTGTAGCCACCGTTCCAATAAAGCGAACAGACTGCGCCGCATGGCAGAACACAAAAAATAAATAAATACGATCGACCCTAATGTAAATTCAAAAATCGTCTTTACTGTTATAATAGTTGGATCATTTAAATAAACAGCAAAGATATCATCAACTATATCCAAAAATGAGTGCCTCTTCCTATTTAGAAAAACTTGAAAAAACGAATTTCCTTCCTTCCAGTTCTATAACAGCCGTGACAATAAAAAATATCCCTCTTTTAAATTCAGAAAAAAATAATCAACACTTCCCCTCCTTCGACTCAATAAAAAAAATTTTTAATTATCCTCTCCTAATTCAGAAAAGAAAACGAAAATAAACAATTCTTTCGTTAAACACAATAAGAATCCCGAAAATGAAAAACAAATGGGCTCCTCCAATTAAAAAAAACTGTATCTCTTCCAACTCAATAAAAACTTTACAGATATAAAAAAACGATTCAGTTTCAAATTGTTTACTTCTCAATATTTAATGTATAATTGCTCATTCAGTCATTTTTATAATTCAAAATTTATTAAACTGAATGGGTTAAAAATGTAATATTTTCGACTGAAAGAATATTTGAATATGATTTTAAATTAAATAAAAGCATTTAATTAATAAATATATACATTTTAAGTTATTTTTTCATTAAAATTAGTTTATGAAGTTTGAATCAGACATTTCAGTTTGCTTAATTATTAAGGCTTTCGTATTGATAAAGTTGAATTCTCAACGTAAATATCCGTAAATTGTATAATTTTAAACTGATTTAGAATCATATTGTAAAATAATTATTGTGCCATTTTTAAAACTCGAAATACAGCTTAATTTCAAAAATCATTAATTCATTTATATTTACTTATTTTTAAATCCTTTCAATTACAAATTTACATTTAAAAATGAAGACACAAAAGCGAAAAATTGTAAAGTAAAAGGTTTTTGAATTCAGCGTTTTATACTGAATGATGTTGTAATTAAAACAGTTAACAACTAAAATTAACATTTGAAAAAAAAGTTGAAATCGAATTTATTTTTGATTGATGATATTTATGATATTCCAAGTCATTTGATAAATGGTTCTTCTAAAAATTTGTGAAATTCCCTGTGAAAAAATAAATTGACTATCATACTCATTTATCGGCTTATTCCGGTCTCAAAAAATTTCCGGTCATTTCCCAGTTTTTGGTACAGCGGCCACCCCACAAATGAAAAGTTAACAAGTTTCAGATCTAGATTATTATGAACATAAAATTTATTAAATAATAGCTGGTGTGATTTGACGAAATATGTTGTTATAGGATTATTTCCTTCGAAACATAGAGACTGGAAAAGTCGTGGTAACTTTGTAATAAAAAATTTAATTACGTTCTACATCTGCTCTAAGAGTAAGTAAAATATTGAGAATTTGAAATTGCGTTAAAAAATTCAGAATTTAGGAGGGTCACATTGCCATATTTATGATTTTATCTTAATCACTTTATATAATGAATAATTAATAAATATTTTTTCCACCTTAATTTTGGTGTGAAATGTTCAAAATTGTTGTCTCAATAATTGCACATTTTTCAGGAGGCTCGAACAGAATTTCTTCTTGAATATGTTTGATTGAAAATATGAATATGTTATATATGCTTTGAATTTTAAGAAACTATTAAAATAGTCAAAAAAATTATAACAAAAAATGAGGAAGCTCATTTTTCTCGTAGGCTAAAGTAGGTTACAGTTCAATATATTAAAAGCATTTTTCTGTAAGAGTTCGATTTTTTTAGTGGTAATTATAACTTTCCTAAAAGTTTGTACCATTAGGAATGGGGGAGTGGGTTGTCATATAAAAGAGAGGGTTAGAAGGGCAAATGTGGTGATGAGGCAGGTGTGACGGCTGGGAAAGAGGTTTTTTGCAGATGATTTTGTAAGGAGAACGAAGTTGTTTGATTCGCTAGTGATGAGTGTCTTATTTTACGGAGTGGAGTTGTGAGGGTGGAAGGTAATTGAGGAGGTAAATAGGATACCAGAGAGGTATGTAAAGTGGACACTGGAGCTGACAAGGAATACGCCGAACTATATTGTCAGCAGGGAGACAGCAAGAACAAGTTTAGGGATTATAACATGGAGTTAAGCGTGTAAATATGAGAAATTTTTGGAAGAGGGGGGAAGTAGGCTGGTTAGGGAGTGTTGGTGGGAGAAGGAGAACAGAAGTAGTGATGCAAAGATGGAGGTGGAAAGGGAAAGGTATTTTAGAACGAATGAATTGCAGATGGATGAAGTGAAAAGAATGCACGAGAAAGGAAGGAAGGTATATGAGTTGGTTCAAAGGAATGGCATTGAGAAAGAGAAGGCAAAAGGGGAGGGGTTAATAAGCGAGTCAAGGTTTAACGGGAACTATGTGTGGATTATGCCAAGGGAGAGAGTGCAATATTTTTATGAGAAAGGAGAGCAAGGAAGTCAGGACCTTATAGCGAGAATGAGATGCGTTTGCATGGAGAATTATAATAGGATCCGGCTTTCTGGAGAGAAGAGAATGTGTGAATTGTGCGGCAAGGGGGATGCAAAAGCTGAGCACTGGTTTGAGGAATGTGAAGAAGTGGAAAGGAATGGGATCAGCATGGAGGTATTGTTGCATGAAAGGGGAGACAAAAGGGCAGTAGCATGGGTGAAGGGGGTGTTGGGTAAGATGGAGAAGGAAGAGGAATGGAGAAGGAAGGATTGTAAATAGGAGAAGTAGATGTAAGAAAACGGTAAATATTCTAAATAGTAGTTAAGTATGAGGTGTTAGCCGCGAAGACAGAGACTGGCAATGCGAGACATAGCGAGGAAAGAGGGACATGCATGCGAGGCGCAGCGAGGAAGGTTAGGAAACAGGAGCGAGCGGATTATTTATAGGGTTTCATCCGGCAAATTTGGGCTTCCGAACTGTCGGCGGCGAACAAAGTATCTGCAACGAACATGCTTGCCGTCCCGGTAGTACTCTATTCATCTGGAGTAGTTCCATGGACGAAGAACGAGCTCAGATCCCTTGATATCGGGACAAGAAAGGTTATGAACATGAACAAAAGCATGCATCTTAAGTCTTCTGATCCGCGACTGTACATCGCACGCCGTCAAGGTGGTCGCGGAATACTGAGTCTTGAATGTCTTCACAACAGGATTATTCTGAGTACAGCACATAGAGTCGCAAATGGAAGAGACCCTCTTCTTAAAATGGTTAGGAATCACGAATAAGTGGGCAAAGGAGCGTTTCTGTATAAAGCAACGGAGGAGGCTGCCAAGACGGTGTCATTTCCACCTTAACATACCGTCGCCACATTTTGAGCCAAGACATTCCTGATGATAGCTGCAGGGCGTGCCATGCACACCCCGAGCATTTAGCTCACATACTATCTAGTTGTCCAACTCAGGTGGGAACGACCTACATTCAAAGGCACAATGCGGCACTAAGAGTGCTTTATTACCAACTCTGTCACTCTTACGGCATGAACTTTAATATCGCTCCTCTATATACTCCCAGGGAAATCGAGTCAATTTTCGAGAATGGGAAGTGCCGCATATACTGGAACTTTATAATCTCGACAATTGTTTCTGTTGCTCACTCGAGGCCTGACATGGTTCCTCTTGACTTCGAGAAGCGAACCATGTTCGTTATCTAATTTTCGACACCAGCTGACAAAAACATCATAGCCAAGGAGAATGCAAAGAAAGAGAGGTATCGAGACCTTATAAGGGAGTTGCAACGATTGTACCCGGAATATTCTGTTA